>NW_028162265.1:0-58027 GCF_964263955.1 Coregonus lavaretus | reverse complement strand
CTCTTCAGGGGTGGCGAAGACAATCCCCCAATTTCACACCCCTCAGGCTGAGAGAAGGATGATCGCTTTGTTAAGCCTCTCCTTTCTCTCACTCTCACTCTCACTCTCACTCTAACTCTCTCTAACTCTCTCTAACTCTCTCTCTCTCTCTCTCTCTCTCTCTCTCTCTCTCTCTCTCTCTCTCTCTCTCTCTCTCTCTCTCTCTCTCTCTCTCCCCCCCCCCCTCTCTCTCTCTCTCTCTCTCTCTCCCTCTCTCTCTCTCCCTCTCTCTCTCTCCCCCTCTCTCTCTCTCTCCCCCTCTCTCTCTCTCTCTTCCTCTGTTCCTCTCTCTCCCTCTCTCAGAAGCTTTGTCATGTGTAGCCTATACTATACCCTAACCCTAACCCTATACAGTGAAATCCACTCTAATTGAACTAAAGCCTTCCTCTACAGACTCTTCTAAAACCTAATTCACTGTTTCTCCTCTTTTCCCCTGGAACGAGGGAATGAGGGAACGAGGGAATGAGGGAACGAGGGAAGGAAACAGGGTACAGTACAGCAGGCTGTCTGGATGCTCTACGGGTCACATGGTCTATCTGTCTCCAGTAACCAAGGAAATACTGAGGTGTGTGTTACCCAGGGGGGGCTGTGGATGCTGTGGATTCGAAAAAACATTTTTAAAGTGACAGAAACAAAAATATATGATGTGTGCACGTGTGTTTGCACTCTCAACGATGGGTGACATTTTGTGATGAACAAAAAGGGCTGCGTTTGCAGTGTGTGGGCGCGGGACCTTTTTGAGCGATATACTTCGAGGCCTAATTGTGAAGTGATTATGTTAGCACGACCTGCCTTTCCTTTTTATATAATCGGAAAATGGAATGAGCTGAACATTTTTATATTTTAATGGAAGATGTATATTTTATAATGTTATTTACCTACATTTCTAGATTAGTAGAGATTGTATGTAAAGAAAATACATAGAGAAAGATGTGGAACACAGTATTATAAACTATAGCGTTGTGTAATATTACTGCTATGTGACATATGCAGAAGTAGTTTTTCAAATGTGATGAATTAATATGTAGGAGTGGTATGGTCCAAATCACAGGATATAAATGGCATCTCTCTCTCTCTCTCTCTCTCTCTCTCTCTCTCTCTCTCTCTCTCTCTCTCTCTCTCTCTCTCTCTCTCTCTTTTCTCTCTCTCTCTCTCTCTTTTCTCTCTCTCTCTCTCTCTCTCTCTCTCTCTCTCTCTATCTCTCTCTCTTTCTCTCTATCCCCCTCTCTATCCCCCTCTCTCTTTCTCTCTCTCTCTCTCTCTCTCTCTCTCTCTCTCTCTCTCTCTCTCTCTCTCTCTCTCTCTCGCTCCCTCTCTTTCTATTTTTCTCTCCATGTGCTTAACCAGCTAGATGTGGGGTTATTCTTGTAATATACTAAAGGTTTATACACAAATATGTAAATATTCTGGAGATAAATATTCTAGAAGAGTATGAGGTTTAGTTGAGTTAGGCAGAGGTCTTTCTTTCCTTCCGATATCGCTGTAGTCCTTGCATGCTTTTTAAGATGCCCAGAAAGGATCTCTGTCTCTCTTTTGGCCGTTAGTTTAACCACAAACCAGACCCATATATATATCTCGGGGCCTTTTCCTGTTCAGATATCAATAAATGTAATACTTTTATTTATCCACTGAATAGCCTACCACAGATGGTTTAGGCCGGGATTCAATCCGATCACGGGTTTTAGGCTTTGCAGCTTTAAAAGGCAATGTTCCCACGTTCGCAGAGATCCCATTCACAGTAAATGCTGCATATATTGGCTCGATAGGACATTTCCTTTAAAAGCTGCAATGCCTGTAACCACAATCACAGATGCAATTCTGCCTAAGTTTCAAATGTCCCCTGCATCGTGAGATATTGTGTTACAGTGTTGAAACCTCTCAAGACAAACAAGCACAAAGACAGACAGCTGCTGCTCTTTCCACTGTGAACGATTCTCCAAACCTGAAGACATTGTTCCTAAGGATTATCTACCTTCTGCATGAACACTACACAGGGAGGGACGTTCCATTCAGCCTCGGTACAGCTTCATGAACACTACACAGGGAGGGACGTTCCATTCAGCCTCGGTACAGCTTCATGAACACTACACAGGGAGGGACGTTCCATTCAGCCTCGGTACAGCTTCATGAACACTACACAGGGAGGGACGTTCCATTCAGCCTCGGTACAGCTTCATGAACACTACACAGGGAGGGACGTTCCATTCAGCCTCGGTACAGCTTCATGAACACTACACAGGGAGGGACGGTCCATTCAGCCTCGGTACAGCTTCATGAACACTACACAGGGAGGGAGGTTCCATTCAGCCTCGGTACAGCTTCATGAACACTACACAGGGAGGGACGTTCCATTCAGCCTCGGTACAGCTTCATGAACACTACACAGGGAGGGACGTTCCATTCAGCCTCGGTACAGCTTCATGAACACTACACAGGGAGGGACGTTCCATTCAGCCTCGGTACAGCTTCATGAACACTACACAGGGAGGGACGTTCCATTCAGCCTCGGTACAGCTTCATGAACACTACACAGGGAGGGACGTTCCATTCAGCCTCGGTACAGCTTCATGAACACTACACAGGGAGGGACGTTCCATTCAGCCTCGGTACAGCTTCATGAAAACTACACAGGGAGGGACGCTCCATTCAGCCTCGGTACAGCTTCATGAACACTACACAGGGAGGGACGCTCCATTCAGCCTCGGTACAGCTTCATGAACACTACACAGGGAGGGACGTTCCATTCAGCCTCGGTACAGCTTCATGAACACTACACAGGGAGGGACGTTCCATTCAGCCTCGGTACAGCTTCATGAACACTACACAGGGGAGGGACGTTCCATTCAGCCTCGGTACAGCTTCATGAACACTACACAGGGAGGGACGTTCCATTCAGCCTCGGTACAGCTTCATGAACACTACACAGGGAGGGACGTTCCATTCAGCCTCGGTACAGCTTCATGAACACTACACAGGGAGGGACGTTCCATTCAGCCTCGGTACAGCTTCATGAACACTACACAGGGAGGGATGTTCCATTCAGCCTCGGTACAGCTATCATATCTTACCACCTAACTTTCATCCCTCTGGTTATTCTTGGTCTGTTTAAACACCTTTTCTGGTAATGGGTGCGACTGCTATAGACTGTGTCAACTCCTCTACTGTAAGTGTGATAGACTGTCAACTCCTCCACTGTAAGTGTGATAGACTGTCAACTCCTCCACTGTAAGTGTGATAGACTGTCAACTCCTCTACTGTAAGTGTGATAGACTGTCAACTCCTCTACTGTAAGTGTGATAGACTGTCAACTCCTCTACTGTAAGTGTGATAGACTCTCAACTCCTCTACTGTAAGTGTGATAGACTGTCAACTCCTCTACTGTAAGTGTGATAGACTGTCAACTCCTCCACTGTAAGTGTGATAGACTGTCAACTCCTCCACTGTAAGTGTGATAGACTGTCAACTCCTCTACTGTAAGTGTGATAGACTGTCAACTCCTCCACTGTAAGTGTGATAGACTGTCAATTATTCTACTGTAAGTGTGATAGACTGTCAACTCCTCTACTGTAAGTGTGATAGACTCTCAACTCCTCTACTGTAAGTGTGATAGACTGTCAACTCCTCTACTGTAAGTGTGATAGACTGTCAATTATTCTACTGTAAGTGTGATAGACTGTCAACTCCTCTAATGTAAGTGTGATAGACTCTCAACTCCTCTACTGTAAGTGTGATAGACTGTCAACTCCTCTACTGTAAGTGTGATAGACTGTCAACTCCTCCACTGTAAGTGTGATAGACTGTTAACTCCTCTACTGTAAGTGTGATAGACTGTCAATTATTCTACTGTAAGTGTGATAGACTGTCAACTCCTCCACTGTAAGTGTGATAGACTCTCAACTCCTCTACTGTACATTTGATTTGCTGGACCTTCCTTTGTTCAACCAGACAGGCTCACTCTTTAATGGGCCTGGGTCTTGCCTCCAGGTTCACACTGGGTCAATAGCCATCTCTGGACACAGCACCAGGACAAACAAGTGGCCAGTTTCACCCCCTACAAATTTTGCAAACATCATTCAGACGGAAGATCAAACTTCCAGTACCTCAATTTCTAGCAGTATCTCGAACCCTGACCCTGGTCACATGTCTTCAGGGCTTTCTGGAAATACAACGGTGGAGCCACCCTGGAATCTAAAACAAGAACGTTTTCAACCAGGAGTTCCAAGAACCTTTTTCCACTCTAAAGTGACCCAACGGTTCTGTTCCTACCCGTTGAAGTGAGTTGAACCCTCCACCGGGTCGACCTGGTCACCTGGTTTTTAGTGTACAGGTACGAACCCTACAATCACAGACAGACAAACGGCACAGCAGCCATGGAGGGAGGTTATTGGGTCCTAGTAGCCGCGTGTGTGTGTGTGTTTGTGTGTATGTGTGTGTGTGTGTATTTGTGTGTGTGTGTATTTGTGTATTTGTGTGTGTGTGTGTGTGTGTGTATTTGTGTGTGTGTGTATTTGTGTATTTGTGTGTGTGTGTGTGTGTGTGTATTTGTGTGTGTGTGTGTGTGTGTGTGTATTTGTGTGTGTGTGTATGTATTGTATTTGTGTGTGTGTGTGTATGTGTGTGTGTGGTGTGTGTGTGTGTGTGTGTGTGTGTGTGTGTGTGTGTGTGTGTGTGTGTGTGTGTGTGTGTGTGTGTGTGTGTGTGTGTGTGTGTGTGTGTGTGTGTGTAACCACACTGTGACGTCCACCTCTAGCAGGCTCCAATGACAAACTCCTTCAGAACCTTCAGAACCATAACGACATGGGTCAGAGATTACTGAGCAATTACTGTGTAATTACAAATACCCTTCCTACCCGTAGAACGTGTACCACATAGAAATATCTCTCCAATTACTCTCATTAATCGTGTTATTACAATGACTATAATTATTATGATTAGTATGATTATTATTATCATTACTACAAAATTACTATGGATTATTACTATCACTGTCATTATTGTCAATAGTGTTTGTTACTTCGATTATAGCTATGGGTGTATAATATTTAATAATAATAATAATAACACTATTCTTTATTCAGTTTGTAAAGTCAAGTCAAAAATAAATCTGTCGATCTAGAAGATTCTCTTATTGCTGATACTGTAGATGAGAGGCCAGATTTTGGAAGGAAAGTAATCGTTTCTCACTCCCCGTCCCCGTCTCTCCTCTAGTAGTTGTTTGAGAGATTTACTAAAATGGACGGAAGGATAACTGGATATAAAGATGAATAGGTGGATGGGACAGAGTGACCAAACCAAATGCATAAAGACAGAAGGCTCTTGTGGAAGACCAACAGAGCTCTTCCGTGTATATTGTAGCGTCCTTAACCAAACACCTAGCAACCTCCTTTCCCATTTTCCCTTTCTGACGGACAGACGCCATGGTTCCTCAATGGACAGGTTGCTACAGAGTCTTTTCTTTTCCTTGACTCATTTTATTGCTGTTTTCATTTTGTTGTTTTATATTCATACACTTGTCGTTTGATACAGTGCCATTGTCCAGTATTATACACAGATGAGCTGAAATCAACGTCTCTTTTTTTGTTTTGAATTGAAATGAATGATGGTGGTGTTGATCTGTGGATTGACTGACTGCAGCAAATAGAAATAGTGACTTCCCCCCCCCCCCGTAGAAAAAGAACACGCCCATTTTGTTCGTCACACCTATTGGACGAGAGTCGAAAAGATAGGGGTGGAGCCAAATATGTGCCAACCAATCAATGGGGCAAGGGTGTTGCACAGTGAAAGTGTAACTGTAAAATCATGTTTCTGATTTATTGTGTTGTGGTTTTACATGTTATTTTTTTTATTGATGTATATATATATATATATATATATATATACACTACCAGTCAAAAGTTTGGACACACCTACTCATTCAAGGGTTTTTCTTTATTTTTACTATTTTCTACATTGTAGAATAATAGTGAAGACATCAAAACTATTAAATAACACATATGGAATCATGTAGTAACCAAAAAAGTGTTTAAAAAAATCACAATATATTATATATTTGAGATTCTTCAAAGTAGCCACCCTTTGCCTTGATGACAGCTTTGCACACTCTTGGCGTTCTCTCAACCAGCTTCACCTGGAATGCTTTTCCAACAGTCTTGAAGGAGTTCCCACATATGCAGGGCACTTGTTGGTTGCTTTTCCTTCACTCTGCGGTACGACTCATCCCAAACCATCGCAATTGGGTTGAGGTCGGGGGATTGTGGAGGTCAGGTCATCTGATGCAGCACTCCATCACTCTCCTTCTTGGTAAAATAGCACTTACACAGCCTGGTGGTGTGTTGGGTCATTGTCCCGTTGAAAAACAAATGATAGTCCCACTAAGCACAAACCAGATGGGATGGTGTATCGCTGCAGAATGCTGTGGTAGCCATGCTGGTTAAGTGTGCCTTGAATTCTAAATAAATCACAGACAGTGTCACCAGCAAAGCACCCCCACACCATAACACCTCCTCCATGCTTTACGGTGGGAACTACACATGCAGAAATCATCCATTCACCCACACCGCGTCTCACAAAGCCACGGCGGTTGGAACCAAAAATCTCCAATTTGGACTCCAGACCAAAGGACAAATTTCCACAGGTCTAATGTTCATTGCTCATGTTTCTTGGCCCAAGCAGGTCTCTTCTTATTATTGGTGTCCTTTAGTAGTGGTTTCTTTGCAGCAATTTGACCATGAAGGCCTGATTCACACAGTCCCCTCTGAACAGTTGATGTTGAAATGGGTCTGTGACTTTAACTCTTTGAAGCATTTATTTGGGCTGCAATTTCTGAGGCTGGTAACTCTAATGAACTTATCCTCTGCAGCAGAGATAACTCTGGGTCTTCCATTCCTGTGGCGGTCCTCATGAGAGCCAGTTTCATCATAGCGCTTGATGATTTTTGCGACTGCACTTGAAGAAACTTTCTTGAAGTTCTTGAAATGTTCCGTATTGACTGACCTTCATGTTTTAAAGTAATGATGGACTGTCATTTCTCTTTGCTTATTTGACCTGTTCTTGCCATAATATGGACTTTGTCTTTTACCAAATAGGGATATCTTCTGTATACCTTGTCACAACACAACTGTTTGGCTCAAACGCATTAAGAAGGCACACATGTTAATTGAAATGCAATCCAGGTGACTACCTCATGAAGCTGGTTGAGAGAATGCCAAGAGTGTGCAAAGCTGTCATTAAGGCATAGCGTGGCTATTTGAAGAATCTCAAATCTAAAATATATTTTGATTTGTTTAACACTTTTTTGGTTACTACAGATTCCATATGTGTTATTTCATAGTTTCGATGTCTTCACTATTATTCTACAATGTAAAAAATAGTAAAAATAAAGAAAACATCTTGAATGAGTAGGTGTGTCCAAACTTTTGACTGGTAGTAATATATATATATATACACACAGTTGAAGTCGGAAGTTTACATACACTTAGGTTGGAGTCATTAAAACTCGTTTTTCAATCACTCCACAAATTTCTTGTTAACAAACTATAGTTTTGGCATGTCGGTTAGGACATCTACTTTGTGCATTACACAAGTAATTTTTCAAACAATTGTTTACAGACAGATTATTTCACTGTATCACAATTCCAGTGGGTCAGAAGTTTACATACACTAAGTTGACTGTGCCTTTAAACAGCTTGGAAAATTCCAGAAAATATGTCATGATTATAGAAGCTTCTGATAGGCTAATTGACATAATTTGAGTCAATTGGAGGTCTACCTGTGGATGTATTTCAAGGCCTACCTTCAAACTCAGTGCCTCTTTGCTTGACATCATGGGAAAATCAAAAGAAATCAGCCAAGACCCTGGTTCATCCTTGGGAGCAATTTCCAAACGCCTGAAGGTACCACGTTCATCTGTACAAACAATAGTATGCAAGTATAAACACCATGGGACCACGCAGCATCATACCGCTTAGGAAGGAGTTCTGTCTCCTAGAGATGAACGTACTTTGGTGCGAAAAGTGCAAATCAATCCCAGAACAACAACAAAGGACCTTGTGAAGATGCTGGAGGAAACAGGTACAAAAGTATCTATATCCACAGTAAAACAAGTCCTATTTCGACATAACCTGAAAGGCCGCTCAGCAAGGAAGAAGCCACTGCTCCAAAACCGCCATAAAAAAGGCAGACTACAGTTTGCAACTGCACATGGGGACAAAGATCGTACTTTTTGAAGAAATGTCCTCTGGTCAAGGTGAAACAAAAATAGAACTGTTTGGCCATAATGACCATCGTTATGTTTGGAGGAAAAAGGGGGTTGCTTGCAAGCCGAAGAACACCATACCTACCGTGAAGCACGGGGGTGGCAGCATCATGCTGTGGGGGTGCTTTGCTGCAGGAGGGACTGGTGCACTTCACAAAATAGATGGCATCATGAGGAAGGAAAATGATGTGGATAACATCTCAAGACATCAGTCAGGAAGTTAAAGCTTGGTCGCAAATGGGTCTTCCAAATGGACAATGACCTCAAGCATACTTCCAAAGTTGTGGCAAAATGGCTTAAGGACAACAAAGTCAAGGTATTGGAGTGGCCATCACAAAGCCCTGACCTCAATCCTACAGAACATGTGTGGGCAGAACTGAAAAAGCGTGTGCGAGCAAGGAGGCCTACAAACCTGACTCAGTTACACCAGCTCTGTCAGGAGGAATGGGCCAAAATTCACCCAACTTATTGTGGGAAGCTTGTGGAAGGCTACCCAAAACGTTTGACCTAAGTTAAACAATTTAAAGGCAATGCTACCAAATACTAATTGAGTGTATGTAAACTTCTGACCCACTGGGAATGTGATGAAATAAATAAAAGCTTAAATAAATCATTCTCTCTACTATTATTCTGACATTTCACATTCTTAAAGTGGTGATCCTAACTGACCTAATACAGGGATTTTTTACTAGGATTAAATGTCAGTAATTGTGAAAAACTGAGTTTAAATGTATTTGACTAAGGTGTATGTAAACATCCGACTTCAACTGTATATAGTGTACAGTGCATTTGGAAAGTATTCAGACGCCTTGACTTTTTCCACATTTTGTTACATTACAGCCTTATTCTAAAATGTTTTCAATTGTTTTTTTCCCTGATCAATCAATACCCCATAATGGCAAAGCAAAAACAGGTTTAGACATAAAAAAAAAAAAAAAAATGGAAATATTACATTTACATACGTTTTCAGACACTTTCCTCAGTACTTTGTTGAAGCACCTTTGGCAGCGATTACAGCCTCGAGTCTTCTTGAGTATGACGCTACAAGCTTGGCACACCTGTATTTGGGGAGTTTCTCCCATTCTTCTCTGCAGATCCTCTCAAGCTCTGTCAGGTTGGATGGGGAGCGTCGCTGCACAGCTTTCTCAGGTCTCTCCAGAGATGTTCGATCGGGTTCAAGTCTGGGCTCTGGCTGGGCCACTCAAGGACATTCAGAGACTTGTCCCGAAGCCACTACTGTGTTTTCTTGGCTGAGTGCTTAGGGTCATTGTCCTGTTGGAAGGTGAACCTTCGCCCCTCAGTCTGATGTCCTGAGCGCTCTGGAGCAGGTTTTCATCAAGGATCTCTCTGTACTTTGCTCTATTCATCTTTCCCTTGATCCTGACTAGTCTCCCAGTCCCTGCACCTGAAGAACTACCCCACAGCATGATTCTGCCACCACCATGCTTCACCGTACGGATGTTATTGGCCAGGTGATGAGCCATGCCTGGTTTCCTCCAGACGTGACGCTGCCATTCAAGCCAAAGAGTTCAATCTTGATTTCATCAGACCAGAGAATCTAGTTTCTCATGGTCTGATAGTCCTTTAGGTGCCTTTTGGCAAACTCCAAGCGGGCTGTCATGTGCCTTTTACTGAGGAGTGGCTTCCTTCTGGCCACTCTACCATAAAGGCCTGATTGGTGGAGTAGCGCAGAGATGGTTGTCCTTCTGGAAGGTTCTCCCATCTCCACAGAGGAACTCTAGATCTCTGTCAGAGTGACCATTGGGTTCTTGGTCACCTCCCTGACTAAGGCCCTTCTCCCCCGATTGCTCAGTTTGGCCGGGCGGCCAGCTCTAGGAAGAGTCTTGGTGGTTCCAAACTTCTTCCATTTAAGAAGGATGGAGGCCACTGTGTTCTTGGGGACCTTCAATGCAGCAGAAATGTTTTGGTACCCTTCCCCAAATCTGTGCCTCGACACAATCCTGTCTCAGACAATTCCTTCGACATGGCTTGGTTTTTGCTCTGACATGCACTGTCAACTGTGGGACCTTATATAGATAGGTTTGTGCCTTTCCAAATCATGTCCAACCAATTAAATGTACCACAGGTGGACTCCAATGAAGTTGTAGAAACATCTCAAGGATGATCAATGGAAACAGGATGCACCTGAGCGCTCAATTTCGAGTCTCATAGCAAAGGGTCTAAATAAGGTATTTCTGTTTATTTTTTATTATTATTATGTGTAGATTGATGAGGAATTTATTTTATTTTTATCCATTTTAAATTAAGGCTGTAACAAAATGTGGAAAAAGTGAAGGGGTATAAATACTTTCCGAATGCACTGTATATTATGGGATAGATGTGTAGAGCTACACGGGTAGCTAGCCCAGCGCTGACCCCAGAGAGAGGGCACACTGTGAAGTGGTTTACCCAACACAGAATGTAACACTGTACACCTTGTAAACTTTTTTCTAATGGCTAATTACTATGATTAATATTAATACGACGATTATTATAAAGCTATTTTTAGCGAGTGAAACAAAAAAATGACGCGTGTCTCTGTGTCTTTCTTTGTGTCGAATTTCTAAAAGCAACAGTCTACTGACCAATTTTTTTAAATTCCAACCGGAATTCCGACCTGAATTAAGCAAATGAATGTAATTATCTTTTTTTTTTTTTTTTTTTGGCACTTTTCGTTTCTTATTCTGACCTTGAACTTAAACATGAGAATAGCATGCTATTCTCCCACTATTCGTTCGGGGTGGAGATCAACGACATGAAGGTTTGTCCACAGATACGCTGTATTCTGACCCTGAATGACTTAGGTGTTCCAACAGCATCAGAACAGCATCAGTTCCATGATTAGTGAGGATTAGGGCAGATTTATAGGACTATTGTTCAACCCCTATTGGACACTTTTTTTTCCACCTTCCAGTGGATTTAATTTAAATATGGGCAACTTTCAGGATAACCACTGTATTTTTGATTCATCAATATATTTAGTGTGTAAAGGCTCTTCAAATCAATGATTCATTCATACTTTCCTAACCCTACAATTTGCCTAAATAATCTACAAGATCTGAGTATTTTAAAATCTACCAGTTTGTGCTGAAACAGAGATGAAAATGCATATATTTAGATGGCTTTCTTTCATTGATCCCTATATTCTGAACCTGTTCTCTCGGTGTATTCTAGTGAGATGTATTCTAGTGAGTCTGTCGACAAAATTAATTCTAATTAAAAGGTACACCGTATGTAAAGACTCAGATAAATGTAATGAAAACTCCACGAGAAAATCTGTTGGCCAGCAAGTGGGAGGATTTTCAGCGGTTGAATTTCATTTATTCAGTGCAAGCAAGGTAGACACACCTGTAAAGCGCATTACGCGCCTGCATTAGGTAAGTCTGAATACCAACTACTGAGAAGTGCGTATGAAAGGCGTACGTTTAAATACCATTTTAAAGTCTGAATCAGGCCCCAAGTGCAGATGAAGTGTTAAGAACCAGGTGACATCTTGTTTTCTTTTCCAAAAGTCATGTGACTCCTTCATGACTTCTCTCACTCTAGCCCTGTTTATACCTGGTGCTAATATGGATCCTTTGTCCTGATCTTGTCTACATTCAGACCAAAGGACAGATTTCCACCAGTCTAATGTCCATTGCTCGTGTTTCTTGGCCCAAGCAAGTCTCTTCTTCTTATTGGTGTCCTTTAGTAGTGGTTTCCTTGCAGCGATTCGAACATGAAGGCCTGATTCACGCAGTCTCCTCTGAACAGTTGATGTTGAGATGTGTCTGTTACTTGAACTCTGTAAAGCATTTATTTGGGCTGCAATTTCTGAGGCTGGTAACTCTAATGAACTTATCCTCTGCAGCAGAGGTAACTCTGGGTCTTCCATTCCTGTGGCAGTCCTCATGAGAGCCAGTTTCATCATAGCGCTTAATTGTTTTTGCGACTGCACTTGAAGAAACGTTCAAAATTCTTGAAATGTTCCGGATTGACTGACCTTCATGTCTTAAAATAATGATGTACTGTCATTTCTCTTTGCTTATTTGAGCTGTTCTTGCCATAATATGGACTTGGTTTTTACCAAATAGGGCTATCTTCTGTATACCAACCCTACCTTGCCACAACACAACTGATTGGCTCAAACGTATTAAGAAGGAAGAAATTCCACAAATTAACTTTTAACAAGGCACACCTGTTAATTGAAATGCATTCCAGGTGACAACCTCATGAAGCTGGTTGAGAGAATGCCAAGTGTAGCTCAGTTGGTAGAGCATGGCGCTTGCAACGCCAGGGTTGTGGGTTCGTTTCCCACGGGGGGCCAGTATGAAAAATGTATGCACTCACTAACTGTAAGTCGCTCTGGATAAGAGCGTCTGATAAATGACTAACATGTAAGTGTGAAAAGCTGTCATCAAGGCAAACGGTGGCTACTTTGAAGAATCTCAAATATAAAATATATTTTGATTGGTTTAACACTTTTTTGGTTACTACATGATTCCATATGAGTTATTTAATAGTTTTGAAGTCTTCATTATTATTCTACAA
The DNA here is from genome assembly GCF_964263955.1 of Coregonus lavaretus. NCBI lineage: Eukaryota > Metazoa > Chordata > Actinopteri > Salmoniformes > Salmonidae > Coregonus > Coregonus lavaretus. The sequence continues at coordinate 45,204 of NW_028162265.1, read as the reverse complement.
TGTAGAAAATAGTTTTAAAAAATAAAGAAAAACCCTGGAATGAGTAGGTGTGTCCAAACTTTTGACCGGTACTGTATATATATATTTTTAAATGTAAAACAATGTAATACACTTTTCTAGATGCAACATAAATATGACTCTACACCGGAAGCCTCGAATATGTCAGTCAAGTCATCTGCGTCAAAGAACTGGGCATGGACCTGGGGCGCGAAGTCCGAATAGCTGAACCCGGCCGGGTAGTTCTCCAGCATGTAGAGCGCAGACTTCGGGTCCGGTGGGTTTTGGCTTTGCGAAAACCACCAGGACCACTCACTCTTGAACCCTGGGGCTTCTTCATCATATAGAAAGCGGTCTTGCGTCCAAACCGCTGGTGTACATTAGAAGGCGGTAAATTGCGCCCAGAGTGGCTGGCTTGTGCCAGCAGCATATAGCAACATGTTCGATTTCGCGTCAACAATTCAGCATAGCAAGTCTGGTTATTCAATGGGTAAATAGTTTAATCCATTTTCCATGTCATGAATTTAATCACAGGTAAATAGTAATATGCCCTGAACCGCTCTGGTGACAAGCAATCTTTGCTGCCCTGTTTCCAATCGTCCACACGTCTGGGAGAACCTATTCAAGTAAATACAGTGCTCAAAAAAATTAAGGGAACACTAAAATAACACATCCTAGATCTGAATGAATGAAATAATCTTATTAAATACTTTTTTCTTTACATAGTTGAATGTGCTGACAACAAAATCACACAAAAGTTATCAATGGAAATCAAATGTATCAACCCATGGAGGTCTGGATTTGGAGTCACCCTCAAAATGAAAGTGGAAAACCACACTACAGGCTGATCCAACTTTGACGTAATGTCCTTAAAACAAGTCAAAATGAGGCTCAGTAGTGTGTGTGGCATCCACGTGCCTGTATGACCTCCCTACAATGCCTGGGCATGCTCCTGATGAGGTGGCGGATGGTCTCCTGAGGGATCTCCTCCCAGACCTGGACTAAAGCATCCGCCAACTCCTGGACAGTCTGTGGTGCAACGTGGCGTTGGTGGATGGAGCGAGACATGATGTCCCAGATGTGCTCAATTGGATTCAGGTCTGGGGAACGGGCGGGCCAGTCCATAGCATCAATGCCTTCCTCTTGCATTAACTGCTGACACACTCCAGCCACATGAGGTCTAGCATTGTCTTGCATTAGGAGGAACCCAGGGCCAACCGCACCAGAATATGGTCTCACAAGGGGTCTGAGGATCTCATCTCGGTACCTAATGGCAGTCAGGCTACCTCTGGCGAGCACATGGAGGGCTGTGCGGCCCCCCAAAGAAATGCCACCCCACACCATGACTGACCCACCGCCAAACCGGTCATGCTAGAGGATGTTGCAGGCAGCAGAACGTTCTCCACGGCGTCTCCAGACTCTGTCACGTCTGTCACATGTGCTCAGTGTGAACCTGCTTTCATCTGTGAAGAGCACAGGGCGCCAGTGGCGAATTTGCCAATCTTGGTGTTCTCTGGCAAATGCCAAACGTGCTGCACGGTGTTGGGCTGTAAGCACAACCCCCACCTGTGGATGTTGGGCCCTCATACCACCCTCATGGAGTCTGTTTCTGACCGTTTGAGCAGACACATGCACATTTGTGGCCTGCTGGAGGTCATTTTGCAGGGCTCTGGCAGTGCTCCTCCTGCTCCTCCTTGCACAAAGGCGGAGGTAGCAGTCCTGCTGCTGTGTTGTTGCCCTCCTACGGCCTCCTCCACGTCTCCTGATGTACTGGCCTGTCTCCTGGTAGCGCCTCCATGCTTTGGACACTACGCTGACAGACACAGCAAACCTTCTTGCCACAGCTCGCATTGATGTGCCATCCTGGATGAGCTGCACTACCTGAGCCACTTGTGTGGGTTGTAGACTCCGTCTCATGCTACCACTAGAGCGAAAGCACCGCCAGCATTCAAAAGTGACCAAAACATTAGCCAGGAAGCATTGGAACTGAGAAGTGGTCTGTGGTCACCACCTGCAAAACCAGTCCTTTATTGGGTGGTGTCTTGCTAATTGCCTATAATTTCCACCTGTTGTCTATTCCATTTGCACAACAGCATGTGCAATTTATTGTCAATCAGTGTTGCTTCCCAAGTGGACAGTTTGATTTCACAGAAGTGTGATTGACTTGGAGTTACATTGTGTTGTTTAAGTGTTCCCTTAATTTTTTTGAGCAGTGTATATACAGGAACTAGCTGATGTTACAGTGTAGGCTAACTCAAATGAGCTGCTAATGTGGCTAGCTATCTAGCCAAATGTGCATACTGTATAGCTAGCTAAGTGAATTAAATATCACCAGCTACAGTGGGGGAAAAAAGTATTTAGTCAGCCACCAATTGTGCAAGTTCTCCCACTTAAAAAGATGAGAGAGGCCTGTAATTTTCATCATAGGTACACGTCAACTATGACAGACAAATTGAGAGAAAAAAAATCCACAAAATCACATTGTAGGATTTTTAATGAATTTATTTGCAAATTATGGTGGAAAATAAGTATTTGGTCATCTACAAACAAGCAAGATTTCTGGCGCTCACAGACCTGTAACTTCTTCTTTAAGAGGCTCCTCTGTCCTCCACTCGTTACCTGTATTAATGGCACCTGTTTGAACTTGTTATCAGTATAAAAGACACCTGTCCACAACATCAAACAGTCACACTCCAAACTCCACTATGGCCAAGACCAAAGAGCTGTCAAAGGACACCAGAAACAAAATGGTAGACCTGCACCAGGCTGGGAAGACTGAATCTGCAATAGGTAAGCAGCTTGGTTTGAAGAAATCAACTGTGGGAGCAATTATTAGGAAATGGAAGACATACAAGACCACTGATAATCTCCCTCGATCTGGGGCTCCACGCAAGATCTCACCCCGTGGGGTCAAAATGATCACAAGAACGGTGAGCAAAAATCCCAGAACCACACAGGGGGACCTAGTGAATGACCTGCAGAGAGCTGGGACCAACGTAACAAAGCCTACCATCAGTAACACACTACGCCGCCAGGGACTCAAATCCTGCAGTGCCAGACGTGTCCCCCTGCTTAAGCCAGTACATGTCCAGGCCCGTCTGAAGTTTGCTAGAGTGCATTTGGATGATCCAGGAGAGGATTGGGAAAATGTCATATGGTCAGATGAAACCAAAATAGAACTTTTTGGTAAAAACTCAACTCGTCGTGTTTGGAGGACAAAGAATGCTGAGTTGCATCCAAAGAACACCATACCTACTGTGAAGCATGGGGGTGGAAACATCATGCTTTGGGGCTGTTTTTCTGCAAAGGGACCATGACGACTGATCCGTGTAAAGGAAAGAATGAATGGGGCCATGTATCGTGAGATTTTGAGTGAAAACCTCCTTCCATCAGCAAGGGCATTGAAGATGAAACGTGGCTGGGTCTTTCAGCATGACAATGATCCCAAACACACCTCCCGGGCAACGAAGGAGTGGCTTCGTAAGAAGCATTTCAAGGTCCTGGAGTGGCCTAGCCAGTCTCCAGATCTCAACCCCATAGAAAATCTTTGGAGGGAGTTGAAAGTCCGTGTTGCCCAGCGACAGCCCCAAAACATCACTGCTCTAGAGGAGATCTGCATGGAGGAATGGGCCAAAATACCAGCAACAGTGTGTGAAAACATTGTGAAGACTTACAGAAAACGTTTGACCTGTGTCATTGCCAACAAAGGGTATATAACAAAGTATTGAGAAACTTTTGTTATTGACCAAATACTTATTTTCCACCATAATTTGCAAATAAATTCATAAAAAATCCTACAATGTGATTTTCTGGATTTTTTTTCCTCATTTTGTCTGTCATAGTTGACGTGTACCTATGATGAAAATTACAGGCCTCTCTCATCTTTTTAAGTGGGAGAACTTGCACAATTGGTGGCTGACTAAATACTTTTTTTCCCCCCACTGCAAGCTGTTCTGGATAGGGCAGGTTATGTTGTGTAGTTCCAGTCACTAGAAGTGAGGACGGAGATAACAGTAACATCATATTCGGTGCTGTTTAATTTGAGTATAATGAAGTCTGTTCCTTGTGATGTTTTCTGTCCTCAGATACAGAGAGCTGTGAAAGCCTGTCTGAAGGTCCCAATGAAGAGCGGTGGTTCTCTGTCCTGGTCCCGGGGACTCAAAGGGGTGCGCATTGTTGTTTTTACCTCGGCACTACACAGCTGATTCAAATGATCAACTCATCATCAAGCTTCAACTGGTATTTATGTATTCATTTGTGATGCTATCCTTGATATGATCCTGCTGTTGTCATGTGTTTGCACATGTATCTATCTATCTATCTATCTATCTATCCAATGTTATCATGATTTGTTATAAGAGATATGATACTTAGTAGTGACCTGGTGATGTGAAAGTCTAATAATGGCATTATCTTCCATATTCCTGGAGATACCTTGCAACTGGAGATTCCTTCAAAACGATTGCCTACAGTTACCGTGTAGGGCACTGCAAGGTTGGGTGACCAGGGCCATCTGAGACTGCCTCCTGGGGGAATTCAGGCGTGTGTGTGAAGGCTTCCTGTGTCCTGCATAACTATCATGAGGATGGACATGAGGACCAGGAGGGGGTCTGCAGCTCGTCGCCGAGTGCCAGAGGAGAGGTCTGCTTCCCTGCAGGATGTTACCAGGATGGGGGGGGGGGGGGGGGGGGCAACAACGCAGCACGGGAGGCAATCTGTGTGCCGGGAGATCTTCACCTCCTACTTCTTCGAAGAGGGTGCTGTTCCTTGGCAACACCATAGACTACACTATACACAACCAAAGGCTCTTTTAAGAGCCATCCACATTGCAATATGAGTATTCTTCCATTTACTTAGCTATGCCAACCGCAGTTATTCAATTCCCAGTTTCTCTCCCTTTGATTTCTACTTAATAATAATAATAATAATAATAATAATAATAATAATAATAATAATAATATGCCATTTAGCAGACAGGTAAGGGTGCTGTCCAGGTGAGGGTGCTGTTCAGGTGAGGGTGCTGTTCAGGTAAGGGTGATGTCCAGGTGAGGGTGCTGTTCAGGTAAGGGTGATGTCTGTACGATAACAAAACAGGCTCTTTTAAGAGTCACCCATATTGAAAACATTTAGAACAATTAGACACCCTGCAACCCACACCTACACACTGGTGTATCAATCTGATTGATGGATTGTGTTGTGCAGTAAGCAGGCTCAGGTGTATAACTGTGGCTCCTTCCACCTTCAGAGAATAGGCCAGAGGACCAACCATGGAGAATAGTAAGACACTTCATTATTACTATTTATAGAACTACGCTATTGTTTGTCCTCGTGTGTCTGCATGTTTTTCTGTATAAAGTACTCTGCAGCCACTTAGTGTGGGGTGACGCCACACACACAGATTCCTGTTGAACACCGTCTCTTTAACTACCTGATTTTCTCAATGACAGTCTCTCTCCTTCACTTCATCCCTCTCCCCCCTTTCTCCCTAAATCCTCTAGGTTATATCAGCTGAAGGATCTGGAGAAGGTCTGTATGGAGGAGTGGGCCAAAATCCCTGCTGCAGTGTGTGCAAACCTGGTCAGGAAACATATGATCTCTGTAATTGCAAACAAAGGTTTCTGTACCAAATATTAAGTTCTGCTTTTCTGATGTATCAAATACTTATGTTATGCAATAAAATGCAAATTAATTACTTAAAAATCATACAATGTGATTTTCTGGATTTTTGTTTTAGATTCCGTCTCTCACAGTTGAAGTGTACCTATGATAAAAAATTACAGACCTCTACATGCTTTGTAAGTAGGAAAACCTGCAAAATCAGCAGTGTATCAAATACTTGTTCTCCCCACTGTACATTTTATGGACACAGTCAATTTTACAATAATTATATTTTGTTTGTTTTTCTCCTGATCATTTTCATGATGTCCATCCGGTTTGCTTCTATATGCTATATCTTTCTAACTGTGCTCTTTCACAGAAGCTCCCAACCTATAACCTATATACTTATTATGGGCACAGTATGCTTACATTATTAGCTATCGTGTTATTAGTTGTTATTAGTCCCATCCTTCAGCTCCATTCAACACCTCCCATCTATCTCTTAACACCATCCATATAGGATTTATATTTGCCATATATTTTTTCAACTGTACTGTGATGTTTTACAAAAGTTCTGAACCTTTCTATTCTCATTGTTTCTACCACGGCAGGTAGCTTAGTGGGTAAGAGCGTTGTGCCAGTAACCGAAAGGTCGCTGGTTCTAATCCCCGAGCCGACTAGGTGAAAAATCTGTCGATGTGCCCTTGAGCAAGGCACTTAACCCTAAATTGCTCCTGTAAGTCGCTCTGGATAAGAGCGTCTGCTAAATGACCAATTTATTTATTATTAGATTGTAAAATGAAAATAAATTTTTTTGCTAAAAGTATTATTATATTATTGATCGATTGACTATGACTTTTCAGATCACCCAGTAGTGCTATCTGCAGGGTTAGCTCCAGGTAAATATTGCAATCCTTTAGCCATTCCTGGACCTGTGTCCAAAAACAAGCTACAAATTGACAGTAGTCCCAGAGTTAATGATACAAGGTCAGTTTTGCATTTCACCTCCTGAGGATTAAGATGACTGACAGTGTTTAGAATAACATTTTTAAAAACACACGGCTTAATCATGCTCTCTCTCTCTCCATCTGTCTCTCGTCTGCAGGTATGTTTTGATGTGAGAGAGGACGCGGCGTCGCGTGCTAGTGTACACGGGCCATTATGAGTTTATTCCTTGCGAATAGGGACAGCACCGTATTTCTGGTGCTTCAACAAGGGGTGATACCTAGAATAAAACTAAACTGCAACGTTTCATATCGGTTTATAGGCATAATCTACTGTACACATTATGGCAACGACCTTTACTGTTTTATCTGTGGTCACATGACTTCTGTTCAAACCGGTTCCGTGTAGAGCTGTGCATAAAAAGATATGCGCAACCAATGGTTTAATGAAAACGAAGTGCCTTTTGGCCACACTGAAGTTCTCTGTATTCTACTGAATCTAACAGACAACATGTACAAGTAAATAATTTTCAGACAAGCAGACCGTTGATTGTGATAAGTCAGATAACGGCTTTTAAAAAGTTGATCAAATACAATTGTAGCTATAAAGACAAAACTCGATGTCAATCTACAGAAGAAATGGCATTAAAAAAAAGACATCCCGGTAAAACACATTTACATTCATTCACATAGCGTACATTTTCATAGTTTAAACTAAATTAAAGATTGTCCACACACCAAAAAGGCACGAGTAGCCTACACAGAGATATTGTCATGAAAAGTGGAACATTCCCTTTGTACACCCTGTTGCAATGCACATTTCTACCAAACCCAGAGAACAAAACAACCATCTTTGGTATGCCATTTATGAAAATCCATGTTTTTAGGTACTTATTGCTGAATATATTGGTATCCAGACCACTGTAAGTTGAACATAATGCACATCCCTCATAGTTGCCTCAAGTAGCTGAAAGGATATAACCGCACGTTTGGTTAGTTTTTCTTATCTCTATAAAGAGGCCATTGTTGATAGCGGCTCTGCAGTCTCGATATCTATTGCACGTTCAGGCAGTTAGGCTTCAGCAGCCTCACACAAACCAATCAGTATCAGGAGTCCTAAAAAGAACATTTCAATCCCTGAAAATAAAAACTAAAACATTAAAAACAGTCATAAAATCGATTGACGTATAATAACAACCGTTTTTGGTTCACTGCCTCCTCACGCTACTCCCTCTAGTCTCAGGACCCAGCCTCGGCCCGGGGAAACTGGCATGTCAGGCATGACTACCACCAGTCCGGTTGGTGTCGTCGATACCCACTTCAGAGGTACGGACGGGTTGTCCAGTATGGTGACCTGAGAAGAGAGACGGTAATATTCAGTTAGCATAAAAAAAAAGGTGCTGTCCGTGACATCTCTGTACCTTATTGGACAGAATCCACAACGCATCTTTCAATAACACACACAATGTTACGAACCATAAAGAGTAAAATCCCATGTTTGCTATACTTACATTAGTGGCCTCAGAGGTTTTGGGTGCGGCGAGGCTGAACAGCAGTTTTGAAGGCCACGCCAGCAGTATGGCATAGACAGTGTTGTTCTTAGAGGTGTACCTATGGAAGGATACATATACAGTCTTTACTTATTTAACACTTTTCCAGTAGATGGCAGTAAAAGAAGCATTAACTCGACTCTGTCCAAGTTTGATCAATTATTCCACATTTCAGTTGAGAAATCTATGTAATAGCTACCAGACTGTATTGTATTGTCTCCTACCAGACTGTATTGTATTATTGTATTGTCTCCTACCAGACTGTATTGTATTGCCTCCTACCAGACTGTATTGTATTGTCTCCTACCAGACTGTATTGTATTATCTCCTACCAGACTGTATTGTATTATTGTATTGCCTCCTACCAGACTGTATTGTATTGCCTCCTACCAGACTGTATTGTATTATTGTATTGTCTCCTACCAGACTGTATTGTATTATTGTATTGTCTCCTACCAGACTGTATTGTATTATTGTATTGCCTCCTACCAGACTGTATTGTATTATTGTATTGCCTCCTACCAGACTGTATTGTATCCTACCAGACTGTATTCTCTCCTACCAGACTGTATTGTATTGTCTCCTACCAGACTGTATTGTATTATTGTATTGCCTCCTACCAGACTGTATTGTATTATTGTATTGTCTCCTACCAGACTGTATTGTATCCTACCAGACTGTATTGTATTATTGTATTGCCTCCTACCAGACTGTATTGTATTGCCTCCTACCAGACTGTATTGTATTGTCTCCTACCAGACTGTATTGTATTGTCTACTACCAGACTGTATTGTATTGTCTCCTACCAGACTGTATTGTATTATTATATTGCCTCCTACCAGACTGTATTGTATTGCCTCCTACCAGACTGTATTGTATTGCCTCCTACCAGACTGTATTGTATTATTGTATTGCCTCCTACCAGACTGTATTGCCTCCTACCAGACTTTATTGTATTATTGTATTGCCTCCTACCAGACTGTATTGTCTCCTACCAGACTGTATTGTATTATTGTATTGTCTCCTACCAGACTGTATTGTATTATTGTATTGCCTCCTACCAGACTGTATTGTATTGCCTCCTACCAGACTGTATTGTATTATTGTATTGTCTCCTACCAGACTGTATTGTATTATTGTATTGTCTCCTACCAGACTTTATTGTATTATTGTATTGCCTCCTACCAGACTGTATTGTATTATTGTATTGTCTCCTACCAGACTGTATTGTATTATTGTATTGTCTCCTACCAGACTGTATTGTATTATTGTATTGTCTCCTACCAGACTGTATTGTATCCTACCAGACTGTATTGTATTATTGTATTGCCTCCTACCAGACTGTATTGTATTGTCTCCTACCAGACTGTATTGTATTATTGTATTGTCTCCTACCAGACTGTATTGCCTCCTACCAGACTGTATTGTATTATTGTATTGTCTCCTACCAGACTGTATTGCCCCCTACCAGACTGTATTGTATTATTGTATTGTCTCCTACCAGACTGTATTGTATTATTGTATTGTCTCCTACCAGACTGTATTGTATTATTGTATTATCTCCTACCAGACTGTATTGTATTATTGTATTGTCTCCTACCAGACTGTATTGTATTGTCTCCTACCAGACTGTATTGTATTATTGTATTGTCTCCTACCAGACTGTATTGGATTGTCTCCTACCAGACTGTATTTTATTATTGTATTGTCTCCTACCAGACTGTATTGTCTCCTACCAGACTCTATTGTATTATTGTATTGCCTCCTACCAGACTGTATTGTATTATTGTATTGTCTCCTACCAGACTGTATTGCCTCCTACCAGACTGTATTGTCTCCTACCAGACTGTATTGTATTATTGTATTGCCTCCTACCAGACTGTATTGTCTCCTACCAGACTGTATTGTATTATTGTATTGTCTCCTACCAGACTGTATTGTGTTGTCTCCTACCAGACTGTATTGTCTCCTACCAGACTGTATTGTATTATTGTATTAACTCCTACCAGACTGTATTGTATTATTGTATTGTCTCCTACCAGACTGTATTGTATTATTGTATTGTCTCCTACCAGACTGTATTGCCTCCTACCAGACTGTATTGTATTATTGTATTGTCTCCTACCAGACTGTATTGTCTCCTACCAGACTGTATTGTATTATTGTATTGTCTCCTACCAGACTGTATTGTATTATTGTATTGTCTCCTACCAGACTGTATTGTCTCCTACCAGACTGTATTGTATTATTGTATTGCCTCCTACCAGACTGTATTGTATTATTGTATAGTCTGCTACCAGACTGTATTGTCTCCTACCAGACTGTATTGTATTATTGTATTGCCTCCTACCAGACTGTATTGTATTGTCTCCTACCAGACTGTATTGTATTATTGTATTGTCTCCTACCAGACTGTATTGTATTGTCTCCTACCAGACTGTATTGTATTATTGTATTGTCTCCTACCAGACTGTATTGTCTCCTACCAGACTGTATTGTATTGCCTCCTACCAGACTGTATTGTATTGTCTCCAACCAGACTGTATTGTATTGTCTCCTACCAGACTGTATTGTATTATTGTATTGTCTCCTACCAGACTGTATTGTATTATCTCTTACCAGACTGTATTGTATCATTGTATTGTCTCCTACCAGACTGTATTGTATTGTCTCCTACCAGACTGTATTGTATTGCCTCCAACCAGACTGTATTGTATTATTGTATTGCCTCCTACCAGACTGTATTGTATTATTGTATTGCCTCCTACCAGACTGTATTGTCTCCTACCAGACTGTATTGTATTATTGTATTGCCTCCTACCAGACTGTATTGTATTATTGTATTGTCTCCTACCAGACTGTATTGTATTATTGTATTGTCTCCTACCAGACTGTATTGTATTATTGTATTGTCTCCTACCAGACTGTATTGTATTATTGTATTGCCTCCTACCAGACTGTATTGTATTATTGTATTGTCTCCTACCAGACTGTATTGTATTATTGTATTGTCTCCTACCAGACTGTATTGTATTATTGTATTGTCTCCTACCAGACTGTATTATTGTATTGCCTCCTACCAGACTGTATTGTATTATTGTAGTCTCCTACCAGACTGTATTGTATTGCCTCCTACCAGACTGTATTGTATTATTGTATTGCCTCCTACCAGACTGTATTGTATTATTGTATTGCCTCCTACCAGACTATTGTATTATTGTATTGCCTCCTACCAGACTGTATTGTATTATTGTATTGCCTCCTACCAGACTGTATTGTATTATTGTATTGCCTCCTACCAGACTGTATTGTATTATTGTATTGCCTCCTACCAGACTGTATTGTATTATTGTATTGTCTCCTACCAGACTGTATTGTATTATTGTATTGCCTCCTACCAGACTGTATTGTATTGCCTCCTACCAGACTGTATTGTATTATTGTATTGTCTCTTACCAGACTGTATTGTATTATTGTATTGTCTCCTACCAGACTGTATTGTATTATTGTATTGTCTCTTACCAGACTGTATTGTATTATTGTATTGTCTCCTACCAGACTGTATTGTATTATTGTATTGCCTCCTACCAGACTGTATTGCCTCCTACCAGACTGTATTGTATTGCCTCCTACCAGACTGTATTGTATTGTCTCCAACCAGACTGTATTGTATTGTCTCCTACCAGACTGTATTGTATTGTCTCCTACCAGACTGTATTGTATTATTGTATTGTCTCCTACCAGACTGTATTGTATTATTGTATTGTCTCTTACCAGACTGTATTGTATTATTGTATTGTCTCTTACCAGACTGTATTGTATTATTGTATTGCCTCCTACCAGACTGTATTGTATTGTCTCCTACCAGACTGTATTGTATTGTCTCCTACCAGACTGTATTGTATTGTCTCCAACCAGACTGTATTGTATTGTCTCCTACCAGACTGTATTGTATTATTGTATTGCCTCCTACCAGACTGTATTGTATTATTGTATTGCCTCCTACCAGACTGTATTGTCTCCTACCAGATTGTATTGTATTATTGTATTGCCTCCTACCAGACTGTATTGTATTATTGTATTGTCTCCTACCAGACTGTATTGTATTATTGTATTGTCTCCTACCAGACTGTATTGTATTATTGTATTGCCTCCTACCAGACTGTATTGTATTATTGTATTGTCTCCTACCAGACTGTATTGTATTATTGTATTGTCTCCTACCAGACTGTATTGTATTATTGTATTGTCTCCTACCAGACTGTATTGTATTATTGTATTGCCTCCTACCAGACTGTATTGTATTATTGTAGTCTCCTACCAGACTGTATTGTATTGCCTCCTACCAGACTGTATTGTATTATTGTATTGCCTCCTACCAGACTGTATTGTATTATTGTATTGCCTCCTACCAGACTGTATTGTATTATTGTATTGCCTCCTACCAGACTGTATTGTATTATTGTATTGCCTCCTACCAGACTGTATTGTATTATTGTATTGCCTCCTACCAGACTGTATTGTATTATTGTATTGCCTCCTACCAGACTGTATTGTATTATTGTACTGTCTCCTACCAGACTGTATTGTATTATTGTATTGCCTCCTACCAGACTGTATTGTATTGCCTCCTACCAGACTGTATTGTATTATTGTATTGTCTCCTACCAGACTGTATTGTATTATTGTATTGCCTCCTACCAGACTGTATTGTATTATTGTATTGCCTCCTACCAGACTGTATTGTATTGCCTCCTACCAGACTGTATTGTCTCCTACCAGACTGTATTGTATTATTGTATTGCCTCCTACCAGACTGTATTGTATTATTGTATTGTCTCCTACCAGACTGTATTGTATTATTGTATTGCCTCCTACCAGACTGTATTGTATTGCCTCCTACCAGACTGTATTGTATTATTGTATTGCCTCCTACCAGACTGTATTGTATTATTGTATTGCCTCCTACCAGACTGTATTGTATTATTGTATTGCCTCCTACCAGACTATTGTATTATTGTATTGCCTCCTACCAGACTGTATTGTATTATTGTATTGCCTCCTACCAGACTGTATTGTATTATTGTATTGCCTCCTACCAGACTGTATTGTATTATTGTATTGCCTCCTACCAGACTGTATTGTATTATTGTATTGTCTCCTACCAGACTGTATTGTATTATTGTATTGCCTCCTACCAGACTGTATTGTATTGCCTCCTACCAGACTGTATTGTATTATTGTATTGTCTCTTACCAGACTGTATTGTATTATTGTATTGTCTCCTACCAGATTGTATTGTATTATTGTATTGTCTCTTACCAGACTGTATTGTATTATTGTATTGTCTCCTACCAGACTGTATTGTATTATTGTATTGCCTCCTACCAGACTGTATTGCCTCCTACCAGACTGTATTGTATTGCCTCCTACCAGACTGTATTGTATTGTCTCCAACCAGACTGTATTGTATTGTCTCCTACCAGACTGTATTGTATTGTCTCCTACCAGACTGTATTGTATTATTGTATTGTCTCCTACCAGACTGTATTGTATTATTGTATTGTCTCTTACCAGACTGTATTGTATTATTGTATTGTCTCTTACCAGACTGTATTGTATTATTGTATTGCCTCCTACCAGACTGTATTGTATTGTCTCCTACCAGACTGTATTGTATTGTCTCCTACCAGACTGTATTGTATTGTCTCCAACCAGACTGTATTGTATTGTCTCCTACCAGACTGTATTGTATTATTGTATTGCCTCCTACCAGACTGTATTGTATTATTGTATTGCCTCCTACCAGACTGTATTGTCTCCTACCAGATTGTATTGTATTATTGTATTGCCTCCTACCAGACTGTATTGTATTATTGTATTGTCTCCTACCAGACTGTATTGTATTATTGTATTGTCTCCTACCAGACTGTATTGTATTATTGTATTGCCTCCTACCAGACTGTATTGTATTATTGTATTGTCTCCTACCAGACTGTATTGTATTATTGTATTGTCTCCTACCAGACTGTATTGTATTATTGTATTGTCTCCTACCAGACTGTATTGTATTATTGTATTGCCTCCTACCAGACTGTATTGTATTATTGTAGTCTCCTACCAGACTGTATTGTATTGCCTCCTACCAGACTGTATTGTATTATTGTATTGCCTCCTACCAGACTGTATTGTATTATTGTATTGCCTCCTACCAGACTGTATTGTATTATTGTATTGCCTCCTACCAGACTGTATTGTATTATTGTATTGCCTCCTACCAGACTGTATTGTATTATTGTATTGCCTCCTACCAGACTGTATTGTATTATTGTATTGCCTCCTACCAGACTGTATTGTATTATTGTACTGTCTCCTACCAGACTGTATTGTATTATTGTATTGCCTCCTACCAGACTGTATTGTATTGCCTCCTACCAGACTGTATTGTATTATTGTATTGTCTCCTACCAGACTGTATTGTATTATTGTATTGCCTCCTACCAGACTGTATTGTATTATTGTATTGCCTCCTACCAGACTGTATTGTATTGCCTCCTACCAGACTGTATTGTCTCCTACCAGACTGTATTGTATTATTGTATTGCCTCCTACCAGACTGTATTGTATTATTGTATTGTCTCCTACCAGACTGTATTGTATTATTGTATTGCCTCCTACCAGACTGTATTGTATTGCCTCCTACCAGACTGTATTGTATTATTGTATTGCCTCCTACCAGACTGTATTGTATTATTGTATTGCCTCCTACCAGACTGTATTGTATTATTGTATTGCCTCCTACCAGACTGTATTGTATTGCCTCCTACCAGACTGTTTTTGTATTATTGTATTGCCTCCTACCAGACTGTATTGTATTATTGTATTGCCTCCTACCAGACTGTATTGTATTATTGTATTGCCTCCTACCAGACTGTATTGTATTATTGTATTGTCTCCTACCAGACTGTATTGTATTATTGTATTGCCTCCTACCAGACTGTATTGTATTATTGTATTGTCTCCTACCAGACTGTATTGTATTATTGTATTGCCTCCTACCAGACTGTATTGTATTATTGTATTGCCTCCTACCAGACTGTATTGTATTGCCTCCTACCAGACTGTTTTTGTATTATTGTATTGTCTCCTACCAGACAGGTACGGTGGTGTTCTCCCCCTGGATCCTCCAGGGTTTGGAGGAGTAGATGGCCTCTCCGTTGACCCCCAGCCAGGCCCCCATGCCCCTCAGCCTCTCCTCAAAGAGAGGGGAGATGATGCCGTCCTCCATGGGACCAATGTTCAGCAGGTAGTTACCCCCCAGGGCCACCACATACACCATGTCCTGATGAAACAAGATACCACATACACCATGTCCTGATGAAACAAGATACCACATACACCATGTCCTGATGAAACAAGATACAGGGGGCAGAGATCACTAAACTGACATTACCAAACACTCCATATCCACATACACCATGTCCTGATGAAACAAGATACAGGGGGCAGAGATCACTAAACTGACATTACCAAACACTCCATATCCACAAGCTATAGTGACCACATACACCATGTCCTGATGAAAGAACAAGAGATAAGAGAATGCTTACTCAGAGACACAGGCAGTATCTACCACACACACACACACACACACACACACACACACACACACACGATACGGGGAGAGATGTCAATAAACTTAGATTTTACCAAGTTAGTGAAAACTCTGTTTATGAAATAAAGGTAGACACCCCCAGTCATCAGTGTGATAGACACCCCCAGTCATCAGTGTGATAGACACCCCCAGTCATCAGAGTGATAGACACCCCCAGTCATCAGAGTGATAGACACCCCCAGTCATCAGAGTGATAGACACCCCCAGTCATCAGTGTGATAGACACCCCCAGTCATCAGAGTGATAGACACCCCCAGTCATCAGAGTGATAGACACCCCCAGTCATCAGTGTGATAGACACCCCCAGTCATCAGAGTGATAGACACCCCCAGTCATCAGTGTGATAGACACCCCCAGTCATCAGAGTGATAGACACCCCCAGTCATCAGAGTGATAGACACCCCCAGTCATCAGAGTGATAGACACCCCCAGTCATCAGTGTGATAGACACCCCCAGTCATCAGAGTGATAGACACCCCCAGTCATCAGAGTGATAGACACCCCCAGTCATCAGTGTGATAGACACCCCCAGTCATCAGAGTGATAGACACCCCCAGTCATCAGTGTGATAGACACCCCCAGTCATCAGAGTGATAGACACCCCCAGTCATCAGAGTGATAGACACCCCCAGTCATCAGAGTGATAGACACCCCCAGTCATCAGAGTGATAGACACCCCCAGTCATCAGAGTGATAGACACCCCCAGTCATCAGAGTGATAGACACCCCCAGTCATCAGAGTGATAGACACCCCCAGTCATCAGAGTGATAGACACCCCCAGTCATCAGAGTGATAGACACCCCCAGTCATCAGAGTGATAGACACCCCCAGTCATCAGAGTGATAGACACCCCCAGTCATCAGTGTGATAGACACCCCCAGTCATCAGTGTGATAGACACCCCCAGTCATCCGTGTGCAGAGAGACAGAGGTCATATCCTGATCTTTGTTACAAATTGAGCAGAAACGTAACGGACATTACCGTAGCTCACTGAATAAGCTATAGTCAGATTAGTCCGCAAGGAGAGAAGTGAGGACAAGAACATTCCAAAGTATTCAAACTGAGCCCCAGTTTTGTTTGTCCCCTCAGTATGACTTTCAATTCCTGTGACCTCTAACCGTTATGATGGTGGGCAGGTCCATCAGCTCGCTGAGCATCATGTTTCTACGGTAACCCCAGGAGCGGTTGTCGACGGACTGGCATTTCTCCCACTTGTGGTCAGGCAGAGAGCCTGGAGTGAACCTGGGGGGTAAAATATAAAAAACACACACATCCCACTGGTTCAGACTGTCTGCAAGTCTGATATGCTACCAAGGGGGACAGTCTGTTTGTGAATTCCGTGTGTAAATCATACATGATTGAATAGTTGTAAGCAGGAGTCTAGGAAAAATCCACCTAATCAGAGAAGGTGGAGCTATTGGCATATGTCTTATACAGTACATTTATCTACCTTAGTTGAATGCACTGACTGTTAGTCACTCTGGATAAGACTATCTGCTAAATCACCAAAATGTAAACGGGTTGGAACCGGTTCAGGGGAACAGAACCGAAAATAACTACATTTTTCAAGGAACAGAAACGGGAACGAAAGTGATCCATACTGTTCCGGAACAGAACCGTTATTTTTAAAAGCATGGGAACCCGGTTAATAACGTTATTTTACATTTCAGGAACTGGTTCAGAACTTTATTTTGCTGGTCGGAAATTAAACGATTGGATAATAATTTTGCGTCCAACCCCTGAATGTAAATGTAGGTGCCTAAGGAGGTATGATCTAGGGTTCACTGTTGGTGCTAGAGAATAGTCTACCTGTCTGCACAGTTGTAGTAGCCGCCATGTTTGCAGTAACAACCATTCCCCCATCTGTCATTGACAACCACAAAGTCCTGGGGAAGTAGATTGAAAACAATGGTCAGTGTTGTTCTGGGTTAACAAGAGGCAGTAGTGCAGTTCATATTTACAAGACAACCTTTGTCCTAACCGGTTTCAGACAAAAAAAAAAAGACAAAAAAAAGGTGAGAGAGTTCTTGTGTCTTGTTGTGACATGTGTCACCTGATCTAAATGTGATCAGGTGCATCTTGTGACACTGACACACATCACATGACATACATAGTTCTAACTCCACCCCTCAATTAACATATAGTTCAGGTGACACATATCACATGACATACATAGTTCTAAGTCCATGTCATGACGTCGGCTAGCACCTAGACAATAACTGGTAAAAGCTCATGTCAATCATTTGTCTTATCTCCATTGGGCCCTGGTCAAAAGTGGCGCACTACAAAGTGAATAGGGTACCATTTGGGCCGCCGCCATATTGCATCTTCCCTCAGCCTCTCTCTCACCTTGATAGGACTGTCGTTGTAGAGCCAGGCCAGAAATTCTGTTGAGTTCCAGTAGGTGTCCGGAGCTTCCCAATCCCCATCGGACCAGATCAGCTCCGGTTTATAGGTCATCACCAGGTTAATCAGCTCAGGAAGAGCCTTCCGGAAGACAAACTCCTGGGTCTTGAACCCGGAAGCTTTGTCCTTCAGGTACAGTGGATGAAACCACTCATACAGGGAGTGGTACAGGCCAAAGTGCAGTCCCTTCCTATGGAAACAGAATATATGTATGTGAAAAGTTGTGTGAGCTGGTATGACCTGAGATTCTACACACCAACCAGGGCCCGGTATTCACAAAGTATCTCAGAGTAGGATTAATTATGTAGGATCAGGTCTACTCAATATGCCATTTAGCAGACACTTTTATCCAAAGCGACTTACAGTCATGCGTGCATACATTTTTTTTTTTTGTGTATGGGTGGTTCCCGGGGATCGAAACCCACTACCTTAGCGTTACAAGCGCCGTGCTCTACCAGCTGAGCTACAGAGGACCACTACTCCCCTTAAGTCAACACTGATCCTAGAACCTAGACAGTCTAAGAAGCTTTGAGAATGCAGGCCTTGGTTTCCAAACCAGTCTGACCAGAGTAACCTATTCCAGGGGAACGGTCATGTATTGTGGTGAAAGACCCTCCGGGGGTGAAGTTTCCCCTAGGGACAGATCTAGGATCAGCTTCCCCCTCCCCCCAGTCGTTAGAGGGGAAGATGCTAAACTGACGCTAAACTGACCCGAGATCAGTGTCTAGGAAAGGTGTCCTACCTCTTGCGTATGGCTGCTGCCAGGTCTCCCACCAGGTCTCTGTGTGGTCCAGTATCCACTGAGTTCCAGTTCCAGGAGTCTGCAGAAGGCCAGTTACAGAAGCCCTCGTGATGCTTGGATGTGAACACCACGTACCTGGCAATGATGTAAAAAAAAAAATGTTGTATGCACAGTGTATGTATTGCAGAGGGGCTAAACATTGGGATGTCATCAGCTCACAAAAAAAAAAAATATAATTCTGCCCAGTGCCTAATTTGAATTTAGGCAAATGTGGATAAACTAGCCTGGCTAACAGCAGCCCATTTCAACTTTTCACGACAATTCATACTAATAGCCTATAGGTTCAGTGCTTCTTATGCATAACGCCTCGATCACACCAACACCGTTACAACATTTCGGTACACCAGTAGTACGTTGATTTCAAATGGAACGCTGTGTTTGCCTTGCAGCATTGCGTTGCAGAGGCAGTTGCAGTGCGTTCTGTGTGGTGCATACGTTGGATTTATCGAACGTATGCATCAAACTGTATATATAGACGGGTTGACAGAAATGGTAGCAGAAGGTGAATGTTGAACTTTTGTTGTACACATATCCAGATGATGTTGCGTACCATTTTGCGCAATAATACTGTCGGTGTGATCGAGAAGTAAAACATAATAATTATAATAATTAGTCATTTAGCAGACGCTCTTATCCAGAGCGACTTACAGGAGCAATTAGGGTTAAGTGCCTTGCTCAAGGGCACATCGACAGATTTTTCACCTAGTCGGCTCGGGGATTAGAACCAGCGACCTTTCGGTTTCTGGCACAATGCTCTTAACCACTAAGCTACCTGCCGCCCTAACATGCAACCCATATCAAATACTTAGTGTTCGTGCACTCGTGTTGAGTAGGCCTAGTTGAATAAGTAAGCCATTGGTTAACAATTAAACAGTGTGCGACTTACTTGGCTCCAGAAGCTTCAAATATTTCAGCCCACTCATCAGGATCGAAGAACTGCGCTTTGAAATCGTGCGCGAAATCTGCGTATGTAAAGCCCACGGGGTAGTTTTTCTTCATAAACTCAACCTCGGCCGCTCTCTGTGCGCCTTTCCACCAATACCAGAACCACTCGCTAAACTGGCCGTACCCGGGCACGGAGAATACCCCCCAGTGAACGAAAATCCCGATCTTCGCCTCATCGTACCACACGGGTAGTGGCCGGGAGTCGATACTTGTCCAATTGGCCGTATACCGCGCTCCATTACCCGGCGAGATTGCAACCACTGCAAATAGTAACAAACTCCTAAAAATCAAAGAGATCATTTTCAGTTCTTTCAGAATGATGAAGTGAGGCAGACGGCGCTGGCTTTTTTTCGGTGCGGTTGCGGTGAAAACACCTTCTTCTTCAGTGGGGTTTCTCTGCTGTTGGCATCCAACGTTATGGTGCATTACCGCCACCTACTGTACTGGAGTGTGGACCAGAGACAGGGAGAAACGAAATCCTACCTGCCAGCCCCGTTGCTCTTAAAAAAGATAACAACATATTTGAGACTTTATCTAATGACGTTCTACTCAATATACTCTTTAAACTAATTTCCTGTATCCCCTTCTCCCTCATACTAGATCTCATCCTCTCTCTTTCCCTCTGATACTGCCCACACTGTAGCAATACATGCTCCACGGTGTCTGTTTCCTGGCAATAATCACACTTTCCTGTTGGATGCTTTCCTATCACATTTAATGTATTTTTCAACCGGCTGTGTCCCACCTTTAATCTTGTCAAAATAGCCTCCTCTCTTCTGTCCCTTCCTGCCGTCCTCCCCACCCAACTTTCCTCTGTACTTTAAATAAATGCCTTCCCTTATTATCTCTATTCCACTGCTCCTGCCATCTCTGCACCATCACTGTATATATCAGTCTTTTTGCCTCTGCCTTGCTCATTGAAACTTCAACATCAACATCCCCACTACTAAGTGCTTGTTTAGCCAGTTCATCTACTTCCTCGTTCCTCTCCACCCCCAACATGGGCTGGGACCCAAGTAAATCTGATCTGTATACCCATCTGTTTAATCCTGCCATGGGTTTGTAGCACCTCATAAAGCAGGTCTTGTCTGCTACGTGAGCTAAAGGACTGGAGGCTCATTAACACTGCACATGAAATCAGAGCAAATAACTACTCTGTCTTGTTTTAACTTCCTCCACCCACTGCAAGGCCAACAGTATGTCCATCAGCTCCGCCCACTGCAAGGCCAACAGTATGTCCATCAGCTCCGCCCACTGCAAGGCCAACAGTATGTCCATCAGCTCCACCCACTGCAAGGCCAACAGTATGTCCATCAGCTCCGCCGTATATACAGCCAGATGATCTGTAATACGTTTCCTGACTTCCACCCCACAATCCTGCACTACAAATGCTGACCCAGTACGTCCTGTCCTTGGATCTTTTGAACCATCTGTGTAAATAGCCACAAAATCCTGATACCCAGTATCCAGACGTCCCTTAAACAAACCAGATGGATCAACCCCCTCCCTATCTTTCTGTTGTCTCTCCAACACTTCTAGATCAACTACTGGAGGCGGAAGTAACCATTGTGGATTTACAGGAATAACTACCGTCGGACTAACGTGTGAAAACACCGGTGTGAAGCTAGCGACAATAAAGATTAGCCACAATAGTGAAATTCGCGACTCGCCTTTGAAAATAAAAGTCCCCAATTGAAAGTGATTCAATCAACACAAACAGTGGAATCATGCCATATTTGAACTAGATAATGCTAAACAAGGTCAGAATGTTGTTATATAAATTCAACAAAATACAATAATTAGTTCATTTGACAGCTCCATAGGCAAGGCTGTACATTGCAATATGAATGTTCAATACACAGTAGGTTGACTGGTGAGATAAGGAAGTGGTAATGCCCGAGAAGCCGGTGTTTAGAGGATATATTGGCACGGATGCTGTCAATTCTTATCCTTTGCTCGCTAGTTTGCCAACTACGGCTAATTTACAGTCATGTCAAAAAGTGCAGCCAGAATAACAGCAAAGTAGCTGCATTTGCATTTGTTAAAGCTGTTTTCCACTAACATTTATTTGAACACATCCATAACAATGAGCTAATGAGGCACGATTAAAATGTGCTCACATCAGGACACTGTTGTTCAGAGGAGCTAGCCAACAACACAACGAACACAATCACTTCAAACTGAAGCTGGAAAGACTGCAAACTAACTGCACGTTTTACCTTTTTTCAATTGACATTTCTTTGTTTGTATCCATAAAAATGATGCCAGCGGATTCATGATTTCGACTGGCTGAGAAACGCTGCCCGCCTGCCTCCTCTCTACTCCCGACACGTTTTAGTAGATGCTCTTATCCAGAGCGATTAGGGTTAAGTGCCTTGCTCAAGGGCACATCGAAAGATTTCTCACCTAGTCGGCTCGGCGATTAGAACCAGCGACCTTTCGGTTACTGGCACAACGCTCTTAACCACTAAACTACCTGCCGCCCGACGTTCATTACTATGGGACAGATGCTATGGAGATCGAATTTGAAAATGTAAACAATGTTGCAAATGTCGGAGAGACAGACAGCAAGGTTTATACAAATCTCCGCTGGAGAAAACTCAATGTTAGTCTAAAAGAAATGTGAGATAATGTCTAGATGCTTTTTATGGTGGAGATCAAGTTTATAAAGTGCCTGGCTGGGTTGAGGAGACAGTGGATGGCTCAGTAAGATGGAACAGAGTAAATAGGCATTTTAACGTCATAGATTTAGCCGGTGGTAACTTGTGGAATAGACACCGGCTGGAATGCGGTTTTCATTTACATTTTAGTCATTTAGCAGACGCTCTTATCCAGCGACTTACAGTTAGTGAGAGCATGCATTTTTTCATACTGCCCCCCCGTGGGAATCGAACCCACAACCCTGGCGTTGCAAGCGCCATGCTCTACCAACTGAGCTACACGGGACTTTTAACCCATTAACATTCAGGATTAGACCCACCGGTTGTATAATGTGGCTCATTTCACAGTGGTTTCAGAGTCCCGCAATAAGAGACACTGTACGACGCTAATATTTGTGAAAACTCGTCAGTTCTGTTCTGTGGGTTTCACTGACTAGGCTGATAGCCCAATATCATGTACCCGACATCCATAGGGAAGGCTGTATCATGGACCCGACATCCATAGGGAAGGCTGTATCATGTACCCGACATCCATAGGTAAGGCTGTACATTGCAATATGAATGTTCAATATGCACAACAGGCTGACTGGGGAGGTGATTTCCCACAGCTAAAGTTCCCTAATATGAGCTAGGACACTAATTTGTGTCAACTCTACAGAATTGTGATCTGTGGGTTTCACTGACTAGGCCAATCCCCCATTTCATGGATTTGGTACGCCAACAACGCAATTCTAAAGTCTAATACAGCCACAGTGCGATTTCAAATAAATAAATTGTCTTTTGTTGAATTTATATAACAACATTCTGACCTTGTTTATGTAGTCCAAACATGGCATGATTCCACTATTTGTATCCTTTTGATTCACTTTCAACGGGGGTCATTAATAACTTACCTATAGGCGTAATGTATAGGCTAACACACTGTTTATGTGAATTTTACAATGACTGAATTCTAGGTAAGGGAGAGTGGGGTAAGTTGAGCCAAAGGGGTGGGTGGTGTCTTGTTTTGTATGCTTTGTACAAAATAATAAAATGCAGGAGGACAGGATATTTATAAACGTAGCTCTTTATTAACTAGCTGTAACTGGCATGTCCATGTGTCTCTGGCCATGATCATCTTAGAATGACCTCACCACCTGGGTGGTCTTAACCAATCATAGCACAGTATGATATGACAGTATAATGCATCCAATTACAATTCAGTATGCTGACACATATGAATATTACAGGTGGGTGGATAGATAGATAGATTTTATTAGTCATATGTACAGGGACGCATATGTAATTGCAGGGTACCGTGAACATCTTATGCTCCCGGCTCCGGGCAGGTCAAATGAACAAGTAAAATAAATACAAAGAGACAAAATCATAATAATACAAATATACACATTGACAACTGTGGGGTAAGAGTCCATTGGGGAATGTCCACAGGGGTTGATGAGGATGAGGGGAGTGCCCAGCCTGGTTCCTCCTGAACTCCACAATCAGCTCCCTTGTTTTGCTGATTGTTGAGGGAGAGGTTGTTTACCTGGCACCACACCAAATATTTAGGAAGAGGTCATCATTTCATGGAGTCTGTGAAGGAAGAAACCACATGGGAAAAAGTGGTAAGCAAGTTAGATCCCAAAAAACTATTTTTCACCCGAGTCAAATGTATTTACTGTGTTAAGAGGTTTCATGATGCTTGTATCTAAACCAAAGTAGATCATTTAAAGATCGTTCAATACATCAGTTGGGGTCTCTATAAGCCTCAATATGAGGTCCTAAACCTAGCATGAAAGTGCATCCTTGTAGCTGCGTGGGCTAACATGTTTGCCATGTAAGTTGATCCAATGGTTGAGCCAGTGGCAAGTTGAGCTAATGTACGTGTTTTCTTCCCAGGCGTACTGCAGGGCGTTATCACTGGGATGTGAGGTAGCTACAGGGCCTGGCCCATGTTAAAAGTATCAAGTGTTTGTTAGGTGTTAAGCCTGTGTTAAAATATGCTTTAAAATTATTACAAGACCAAAAAAAAAAAAGCTATTGTGATTGTCTTGAATTGTGTTTGGGAAATAAAGATAGACATGGTTTTAAAAAGGCAGTGGTAATATTTCATTAATTACAGACATTTGTAGGCGGATTAATTCACCCTGTCCCACGGATCAATTTACCTCGTACCCGGGGTAAATTGGGCCAAGAGACCACCTTTTTTTGGATAAGCTCTGTTTTTAAAACTGTACATGATGAATTTACATGAATTCTGATTATTTCCGGAGATACACAACATCCTGAAATATACACTGAACAAAAATATAAAACGCAACATGCAACAATTTCAAAGATTGTACTGAGTTACAGTTCATATAAGGAACTCAGTCAATTTAAATAAATAAATTAGGCCCTAATCTATGGATTTCACATGACTGGGAATACAGATATGCATCTGTTGGTCACAGATACCTTAACAAAATAAGATAGGGGCGTGGATCAGAAAACCAGTCAGTATCTAGAGTGACCACCATGCAGCGCGACACATCTCCTTTGAGTTGATGAGGGCTGTTGAGGACAAGATGTCTGCTGTTTCCGTGGAGAACAAACTGCTGTGGTATAACATCACCTGGTGCATTGTGCCACCATGACCAAGTCAACTAGAAGAGATGTCTTTCTCCTAGGGAAAACCCAGTCCTCTTACGGTCATGCAATTTTGTACCATAGTTATTTTGGTCCAAAATAGTAGCCAATACAAAGTTAACATGGACATCTGTCTCAGACATGGATTGTTCCCCTATTAAACCACTGGGGGAGGTAGACGGCAAGATGGGATTAAAACTGTGTCTGAAAGTTCAATTCTTCCTTTCCTTGTCTCCTCTCCTTCATGTCCACTGTGGATGGGATCTCTGACAGTCGTCTGTATAGTTCCCCCTTCTCCCCCAGTTCCTCTATGATCCCTCCCCCTGCCTCCATGTCATCAGCATCATCCATGAACCTGGGCCAATCACTGTCTCCGTCCCCGCGTTCCATGGCCTCTGGTTGGCCGTTGAGGTTGATGTGGGCGGGAGGTGAGTGGTCGTCGTGGCCCGTGGTATTAACACAGGTACAGTTGTCACACAGGCCAAAGCGTTTGAGTCCGTTGGACAGGGCTCCAGTGAAGCTACACCTGCACCCCTTACATACCACGGGCCAACTGGAGCGGTGCACCTGGGTGTCAGAGACAAAGACACGTCAACATCAATCAGTACACACACACACACACTCACTCACATCTATACACAAAGACTACAGTATATAATGAATATGAATTCGGAGGGCTAAAATTATTAAAAGCATTGAACCTCTCACTAAAGGCTTCAGTCATACAAAAGTTATATTTAAATCCGAACTGGTTCTCTAGCAGATTAGTAAGATTGTCTCACCCAGTGTTTAAAAAATGGCCCTTTTCCCTTTATTCAGATTACAACCTCTCACTTTCAGTTATTTGAAAAGGAAATCTCCAAAATATCGCTATTTTTTTTTAAAACAATCCATAGAAAGTTGGTTGCAATTTCAGTTTAATCCACCACAAAAGACAGAACAAATATTACTACAAATATAAATGGTTAAACATACTAATTGACAAAAACAAATATTATTTTCAGAAGAAACTTTAAAAATGGTATAATCTTTGTAAATTATATCATAAAAAGGACTGGTGGAGTTATGTCACACGTGCAGCTAAAAAATATCTGGAAATGTCTGCTCTATAAAATATTACAAAAACATGATTGCAGCGTTACCACAAAAATGGAGGAGGCAAGTGGAAGGGGGAGAAGGTAGATCACTTGTTCGTCGGCATTAAAGACCCAAATTGGTTAAAGAAAATGTACAGCTGCACCGTACAGGTTGCAAAATAGTTGGGAGGAGATTTTCGATGTGCCGATTCAATGGCACATGGTTTATGAACTGATACACAAAACAACGCCGGATTCAAAACTTTTTTCTATTTAAATGATTATACCAAATTATTGCAACCAATAGAATGTTATATATATGGGGGATACAACCATCCCAGCTCTGCAGATTTTGCTGCGAAGAAAATCATTAGATCATTTGTTTTGGTACTGTCCATATGTAGCTTGTTTTTGGTTGCAGGTTCAGGAATGGCTGACGAATTGCAACATTTACCTGGAGCTAACCCTGCAGACAGCACTGCTGGGTGACTCAAAGCCATTGTCAATTAATCAATATTATAATAATACTTTTAAATAAATAAAAAGATCATCTTTAAAATGTACAATCTGTAGAAACTATGAGAATAGAAAGGTTCAGAACCTTTGTGAAAACTGGAAGGTTTACAGCGATAGATGGGAAGGGTTGAGGGAGGCTGAAGGATAAACAATAAATAGATAACTAATGTCAAATACACTGTGTCTGTAAAATGTCTATAGTATGTATAATCTGGAAGTAGAAGCCTAAGTGTTGTTGTCCATTAGTTTACTCCAATTAGGGGAGGGGTGGTAGGGTTAGGGGAAAATTATAAAGAAGGAAATATACCCACCAAAAAAGATATATATATATATATATATACAAAAATATGGGGATTGGTGCAGACAATGATGCAAACAATTACATTGATAGAAGCCACAATCTATCTGCAATAATAAAGCTGATCTACCCCCCCAAAGAAAGTACATAAAACACATTTTTACACGGACAAGACTGACAAACACAGACATGACGATGGTGTATCCTCAATATGAAGAACCCAAATGGCTTGCAAACACAGACAGACCCAGTGACAGGCAGACAGAGAGATGGTCATTTAGAAAGATCAGTGTCTCTGAGTGTTTTTGTATTTTCACACACGCGCACACACACACACACACACACACACACACACACACACACACACACACACACACACACACACACACACACACACACACACACACACACACACACTCCCTCCCTCCCCCCCTCTTACGCTGAGTGAGTGGCTGCGGAGGTGCTCCTGGCGTGTGAACCTCTTGCCACATGTCTCACAGGGGAAGGGTCTCTCTCCAGTGTGACAGCGGATGTGTCTCTTCAGGATGCCCTTCTGCTTGGCAGTGTACGGGCAGAACGGACACTTATGGAGCTTCACCGGCACCACCAAGCCATCTCCTGCAGGGGAGAAAAGTCAATCAAACAATGAATCAATCACTATACAGTACAAACTGGCACCACCAAGAAAGACATCACCTGCAGCATTAATGAGTTAGTCCTTTAGGACGATGTTACTAAGTTAATAGAATGATACAATATTATATGGTCTTTTTTAAAGCAAATCTTCTTGTCACGAAAGCAGAAAGAAACCCAGGCCTAAACCCCTAAAAGTCAAAGCCTGATAGTGGTAAGAAAAAAACGCCATATGTAGGAAGAAACAAGAAGAAAGTAAAGTTTAATATAAAGCCTTATAGAGTTAAAACTAAATGAATGTAATTACCTGTGTCCTCTCCGTACCAGTCGCTCTGTATCTCCATTATGGAGGAACCACCCATCCCCAGGCCCTCATCCACCCTGCCTCCCCCACCCCAGAGGCCCATTCCCTGGGCAAACATCAGGCCCTGCTCCCCTCTGTCCCTCTGGGGGCTGGAGCCACCTCTCAACAGCACATCCACGAACTGCCTGGCGTGGCAGCCCCCGAAGCCCAGGGAGGAGCGCTCGCTGCTGGGGGAAGGGCTGGGGGACGCCAGCCTGTCATGGAGGTGGTCTGCGTGGTGGGTGTGGAGGGGGGGTCCCATAAACAATGGCAGGTCTTTGGTATCGGGGGACCCCTCCTCGGGCTCGTCATCGGGGTCGTACTCGATCTTGGGGAGCACCAGTTCTAAGGTCAACCCAGAGGTCGAGGAGGAAAGGGGGTTCGTCGGGTGGTCCCTGTGTCCGTGGGGGGTCCGGCCCCCGATAGTATGAGATGGGAACTCCCCTCTGGAGCTGCAGTCGTCGCTCTCCGAGTCCCTGCTAGGGCCGGAGGGCGTGGGGACACTGGGGAGGGCTGCTGAGGATGGCGGGTCTGTGACAGTGGATGGGGAGGGCTCTGAATTTACATTAGTAACTCCATCTCCCTCTAGTGACAACGGAGGAACAGTTACAGCTACAGAGGCACTGGAAGAGGGAGGTGGCAAGGCTGGGGTTCCACTGTCAGCCGGACCCTCTCTCTCCCTCTCTTTTTCTCTCTTCCTCTCTTTTTCCCGTTCCCTCCCTTTGTCTCTCTCCCTCTCTCTTTCTCTCTCCCTCTCTTTTTCCCGTTCCCTCCCTTTGTCTCTCTCCCTCTCTCTTTCTCTCTCCCCCTCTCTCTCTCTCTCCCCCTCATTATCCCTATTGTAGATCTCCAGAGAGGAGCGGATGTAGCCTTTACAGAAGGAGACCACGTCAGTCATCTGGAGGTAGCTGGCCGCTGACATCACCTCGATGACGTTCTCGCTGCGCAGGTCCAGTCGGCCCGAGTACAGGAAGTCCAGGATGGAGGAGAAGGCCTCGGCCGTCACGATGTCCAGAGAGGCCGTGCTGTGGTGCTGACCGCTGTCCTGAGGAGGGTGGTGGAGCGATTCAAGGAAGTAAGGCATACTGTAAACAGGCTATAAACTAGATTAGAGTTTAGATTAAAGCTTAGATTAGAGATTAGAGTTTACCCATACCAGTGTCCTTTCCATTTAAAAAAATGGAGTGCCTTTGCCAACTGGGTTACTATAGCCATTATTAATCTCCCTTTTTTTTTAAACAAGTGAACGCACCAGGTAAAACAATACTCAGGCTCCTTAACTATGTATTCTGCATCAGCACCAGGTAAAACAATACTCAGGCTCCTTAACTATGTATTCTGCATCAGCACCAGGTAAAACAATACTCAGGCTCCTTAACTATGTATTCTGCATCAGCACCAGGTAAAACAATACTCAGGCTCCTTAACTATGTATTCTGCATCAGCACCAGGTAAACTTCATAAACAACTCACCTGTAGGTAGTGGACCAATAGGGCGCGGAAGTAGCCGCTGCCGGCGAATAGGACGTTGCGATGGGCCTTGAAGACCCGCCCCTCAACGACTATACTGCAGTCACAGAAGAAGTCTCTCTTCCGCTGCACATTGAGCTCACACAGCAGCTTGGACTGGTAGCCTGACACCTCCATCTCCACAACACCTCTTCACAGTTCTTTCTAATAGATCAGATAAGATAAAAGATAAAAATAGATAGATAGAGCCAGGGAGGAGAGAGAAGAGAGTTAAGACAGCATGGAGTGGTAGCCTGATACCTCCATCTTCACAACGCTGCTTATTGGGCACTAGAGAGAGAGGGGGACAGAATGAGAGGGACTGAGAGAGAGGTGGACAGAATGAGAGGGACTGAGAGAGAGAGAGGGACAGAATGAGAGGGACTGAGAGAGAGAGAGAGAGAGAGAGAGAGAGAGGGTGACAGAATGAGAGGGACTGAGAGAGAGAGGGTGACAGAATGAGAGGGACTGAGAGAGAGAGAGGGACAGAATGAGAGGGACTGAGAGAGAGAGAGGGACAGAATGAGAGGGACTGAGAGAGAGGTGGACAGAATGAGAGAGAGGGACAGAATGAGAGGGACTGAGAGAGAGAGAGAGAGAGAGGGACAGAATGAGAGGGACTGAGAGAGAGAGAGGGACAGAATGAGAAAGGGACATAATGAGAGGGACTGAGAGAGAGGGACAGAATGAGAGGGACTGAGAGAGAGAGAGAGAGGGAGAGAGAGGGTGACAGAATGAGAGGGACTGAGAGAGAGAGAGAGAGAGAGAGAGAGAGAGAGAGAGAGAGAGAGAGAGAGAGAGGGTGACAGAATGAGAGGGACTGAGAGAGAGAGAGAGTGACAGAATGAGAGGGACTGAGAGAGAGAGAGAGAGAGAGAGAGAGAGAGAGAGAGAGAGAGAGAGAGAGAGAGAGAGAGAGGGTGACAGAATGAGAGGGACTGAGAGAGAGAGAGAGGGTGAGAGAGTGAGCAGAGAGATATGTAGAAAGGATAGGGCTACCTATGTATTAGTAAACAAACCCCTTGCCAGTTCACTCTCCTCAACCTTCCACCCCAGGCCCTTGACCTCCTTGCGCAGTACATTCATGTGAGTCTACAACCAAACTACCCCCACCCTTCCTAGAAGAGAAGAATCACAACTGATAACCATAGAAAGTCTCCGAGGAGAAAGCTCTAAACTCAAGAGATAGTACCTAGCAAGGAGAAAGGTTTTTCTCCACTCCAGTCACCAGTACCTTATGTAGAATCACAGATGAAGAAGTAGCTGTATTTTGTAGCTAGCTAGAATCAAATACATTAATAACTACTAACCCAACTGTCTATGCTAGAATACACTGTCAGTTAGCTAGCGTGCTAAGCAAAAACATATGTATTGATAGCTAGCTAGCGTTACATTTATCAAACATGCCGTACAAATGAACATACAAGACAAACATTGAAACAAGTATAAAAAAAAACGTTACCTGACTAAACGTTGAAAGTAGTCGTAAGTAAACACACAAGTTGATATGCTGTTGTAGCCTCAGCAGCTAGGTAACCACAACAACCACTGCCCACTTCCTCATTTCTCCATTCTGTGTGAGAGTCACAAGATTCGGTCAATGAGAGACGAGAGAAATGTCAGGTGTCGGCGCTCAGCCAATCACATCATGTTAAATTAGACATGGGGGGGGGTTGCGATTTTAAAGTTCTATCCTGTAGTTTTCTTTATCATCACTAGAGGGCAGAAAATCACTGCGTTAACCAACAACATAATCGAGTGATGAACCTCTATGTGCAAATACGGTTGTTGCCTGTGTTTCTCTTTAACCTGTTTGGTAAAACAGGGATGGGGTCCATTCCATTTCAGTTGTTTACAGTTCTGAAATGTAGTTATTGCAGTTCATGAATGTTGAGCAAATACACACAATGCCAGTGAGGCATTTCCTGAGTTGGAGTAACTCTGACTGGGATAGAGCGCCTGAGTTGGAGTAACTCTGACTGGGATAGGAAGCTGAACTCTATTCATTCCTTTCAGATAGGTTAGGAAGCTGAATTCTATCCATTTCTTTCTGACCTACACCAGATCCAAGGGGTTGTTGCTACCACAGGCAGCTCGCGCCCTCACGCCCTACCTCACGCCCTACCTCACGCCCTACCTCACGCCCTACCTCACGCCCTACCTCACACCCTCCTATGCGCCTGCCACATTGTCGTCTGAGGAATGCACGTTCATTTGCCTTTTGTTCCAGAGTAAAACTAGTTCCCTTTTTTATTTTCGGACAGAGCGAAAGTAAACAAATAGTTTATTTGAGGGTGCACCGACCGCACCCTTTCAGCACAATCCACTAAAAACCCTCTGAAGTGTGTTTTACACCGAGGGGTCCTGGGTTCGACTGGGCGGTGGACGTATTACTTGTTGTAGAGATTTTCCCGTGGTAAACTAGGCAGAACACAAAGGCACACACACACACACACACACACACACACACACACACACACACACACACACACACACACACACACACACACACACACACACACACACACACACACACACACACACAAGCTTGGTGGTGGGCCTGAGGAAACCACTGAGTAGGCGTACATCAGGCCGCCATACCCCCTTTTGAAAATGAAATTTATGGAGCCCCATAACAACTCCATTCACGCTCATAACCCTAAATATAACCCAGTGTAAACCACCACTATGGTGTGTCCTCAAACTCCCCATCCCTGGAAACTTGGCCTGATGGAGGGATGGAGGGAGGGAGGGATGGAGGGAGAGGTGGAGGGGTGGAGGGAGAGGTGGAGGGATAGATGGAGGGAGAGGTGGAGGGAGAGGTGGAGGGATGGAGGGAGAGGTGGAGGGAGAGGTGGAGGGAGAGGTGGAGGGATGGAGGGAGAGGTGGAGGGAGAGGTGGAGGGATGGAGGGAGAGGTGGAGGGATAGATAGAGGGAGAGGTGGAGGGATGGAGGGAGAGGTGGAGGGAGAGGTGGAGGGAGAGGTGGAGGGATGGAGGGAGAGGTGGAGGGAGAGGTGGAGGGATGGAGGGAGGGGTGGAGGGAGAGGTGGAGGGATGGAGGGAGAGGTGGAGGGGTAGAGGGAGAGGTGGAGGGGTGGAGGGAGAGGTGGAGGGGTAGAGGGAGAGGTGGAGGGGTGGAGGGAGAGGTGGAGGGGTGGAGGGAGGGATGGAGGGGTGGAGGGAGAGGTGGAGGGAGAGGTGGAGGGAGAGGTGGAGGGATGGAGGGAGGTGGTGTGGAGGCACTATGTATGGTGTGTCCCCGTTCATGACGGAGCAGAGTTCTACCACCCCAGAGAACTAGGAGACCAGAGTTTTTCCTGACCACATGATCTTACTGGTTCCTTGACCCTGTGTTTTCTCCATCTTAGTCAGGAGCTATTTTGTTATGGTCAGCTGTTTGCAGAATGTCAGTAATTTTTCCATCTCATGTCAGTTCTGTAGTTAGTAGACTGACCAATCTTTGTTCCAGACTAGCATTGGGTATTTCTTATATACTCCACAGTTTAGGTGGATGGGTTGATCATCAATAGAGACAATCTGTTATGTTGCTGATTAGTACTCTGTAATTAATGCATTTGTAAAAAGGACAATACAGATCAATTGATTGATTGATTGATTGATTGATTGATCAAAGCATGTCATAAACCGATTTTACCATGACAATGATCAGGCCCCAGGTTCGTAACCCTACCGTTGTGTCTCCAGCCACCCTGAGGCTAAAATCACATCTGTGATCAGAAGGCACCATACCTCTGTCCTTCCTGTCCAATACCATTTTACATTTACATTTACAGTCATTTAGCAGACGCTCTTATCCAGAGCGACTTACACATTTAAATATAGATCGTATCAACGCAGGAATAGAGCAGATATGGATAAAATAAGTTAGAGAGGGGTCACATTTCTTACTAAGCTGCTTGGGTTACAACACAGCAAAAAAAAACTTTGATGCAACAAGTTAAATAGAGCATTGAAACTGTACAATGAGTGGTCGTTTCAGTATTAACACACATAGAGAGAGGACACGATGCTTACAGCTGCACACAGGGTATCGATGCACGTCCACGTAGCACGTAAGTGTCCCTGTAAATAAACGACTGTGCCCAGTAAGAAAAGGTACATACCAATGGACTACTCCCAGTGACGCACAGTGTCACACACATTACTGTCACACTCTGGTTCTAGGACTTTTTGTGTTTAGTCAGGGTGTGTAGATTTCCGTGTGTTGTGTACTGTGGGTAGTGTCTAGGTGTTCGCGTTCTATGTTTGGTCAGTGACTCCCAATCGGAGGTAACGAGTGTCAGCTGTCGGCTCGTTATCTCTGATTGGGAGCCATATTTAAATGTCTGTGTTCACCTTGTGGTTGTGGGTTTTTGTTCTTTATTCAGTCGGTGTAACTGAGGACGTCACGGATCGTGTTTTGTTTTGTCGTTATTTCAAAAATTAAAATCATCATGTTCACTCCCAACGCTGCGCTTTGGTCATACTTCATTGGCGATCGTGACAGAAAAACCCACCACAACGAGACCAAGCAGCAGTTGGATAACGAGTGGTGGAGCCAGAAGAGCGAAGGTTGGGAGAGGACTATGGAGGCCTGGTCCACCGAGAGGAGAGACCCCCAGAAAATTTTTAGGGGGGGGCTCACGACGTCGGGGCAGAAGGTGTACGGCCCGGAGGAGTGCAAGAGGTTGGCAGATATGGCCGCCAGTTTAAGGGGGCCACTGGTTACGAAGGGGATGGAAAGTGTGGAGGCACGGCGAGAGGTACTGGGGGGTGTTTCCAGTCCGGTCCGGCCCGTTCCTGATCCCCGTGTAGGGCCAGGGGTGTGTGTCCCCAGTGCGGTTCTGTCTGTCCCTGCTCAACGCACCAAGCCTACGGGGTGCGTCGCCAGCCCAGCTCGGCCTGTTCCTGCGCCCCGCACCAAGTCTGTGGTGCGTTTCGCCAGCCCAGCCCGGCCTGTCCCTGCTCAACGCACCGAGCCTACGGGGTGCGTCGTCAGCCCTGTCCAGCCAGAGCCGTCCGCCAGACAGGATCAGCCAGAGCCTTCCGCCAGACAGGATCAGCCAGAGCCTTCCGCCAGCCATGAGCAGCCAGATCCTTCCGCCAGCCATGAGCAGCCAGATCCGTCAGCCAGCCATGAGCAGCCAGATCCGTCAGCCATCCATGAGCAGCCAGATCCGTCAGCCAGCCATGAGCAGCCAGATCCGTCAGCCAGCCATGAGCCGTCCAGCCAGGATCCGCCAGAGCCGTCCAGCCGGGATCCGCCAGAGCCGTCCAGCCGGGATCCGCCAGAGCCGTCCAGCCGGGATCCGCCAGAGCCTTCCAGCCGGGATCCGCCAGAGCCTTCCAGCCGGGATCCGCCAGAGCCTTCCAGCCAGGATCCGCCAGAGCCGCCCAGCCGGGATCCGCCAGAGCCGTCCAGCCGGGATCCGCCAGAGCCGTCCAGCCGGGATCCGCCAGAGCCGTCCAGCCGGGATCCGCCAGAGCCGTCCAGCCAGGATCCACGCACCAAGCCAGGGGCGCGTGTCGTCAGTCCGGTTCCGGCCAGCGGGGCTAGGCAGGACCAGGGGTACTTTGGGGGGTTGGAGAGGAAGTGGGGAGGAAGCCCGGAGCCGGAGCCGCCGCCGAGGAGGAATGCCCACCCAGCCCTCCCCTGTTTGCTTGTAGTTAGGCGCGGTCGCAGTCCGCGCCTTTGGGGGGGGGTACTGTCACACTCTGGTTCTAGGACTTTTTGTGTTTAGTCAGGGTGTGTAGATTTCCGTGTGTTGTGTACTGTGGGTAGTGTCTAGGTGTTCGCGTTCTATGTTTGGTCAGTGACTCCCAATCGGAGGTAACGAGTGTCAGCTGTCGGCTCGTTATCTCTGATTGGGAGCCATATTTAAATGTCTGTGTTCACCTTGTGGTTGTGGGTTTTTGTTCTTTATTCAGTCGGTGTAACTGAGGACGTCACGGATCGTGTTTTGTTTTGTCGTGTGTGCAAAAAATTAAAATCATCATGTTCACTCCCAACGCTGCGCTTTGGTCATACTTCATTGGCGATCGTGACAATTACGGCATTGTATATATATATTTTTTTCTTAAATGAAACTTCACGATGCTGTACATTTTCATAAATATATTTGTACAATCAAGAAATAGATACAATTTGTATCAACAAACAAAAGGTCATTTCTAGACATTTTAGGCTTTGTTGTTTAAGGCACTTCAAAAGGGGAGGGGGGAGGGGGCTCTCTGCTCTCATCAAAAAGTATGAAACATGCACATGCTATGTCAAAATAAACTAAATACTAATGTGCATTGGGGATATGGCCCAAGACCTTGATTTCAGATCATGATAATTTACTCACTGAGAAATGCCAAATGGCAGAAAACAACCCTGACGGCAGCCTCGCATTCTGAGTGTTTCACAGGAAGAAACATTTAGGCAGTGTGTCACACCTTCTCACGAAGAGACAACAGGTCCAACATGGCCTGCTTTTAGTTCATGAAAAAAAAAAAAAAAAGTCAACAAAGGCCCAAAATTATTTTGGGCAAATAAAATTCAGAAATGTTTTTTTGTTTTCTTTACGTGTTCATTTAGATGGGTTCTCTCAGCATTAATAAGGAAACCTCTTTAAGGAATACCTGGAATAGTATAAAGTAATCCTTCTTCCCCAGTGGTTGTCCCACTGGCTATCATAAGTTGAATGCACCAATTTGTAAGTCGTTCTGGACAAGAGCATCTGCTAAATGATGCAAATGTAAATGTAAATGAAACGGATGCTTTTCTTTAAAGCATTTCGCCAAG
The DNA here is from genome assembly GCF_964263955.1 of Coregonus lavaretus. Lineage (NCBI taxonomy): Eukaryota > Metazoa > Chordata > Actinopteri > Salmoniformes > Salmonidae > Coregonus > Coregonus lavaretus. Next base: position 8,850 of record NW_028162265.1, on the reverse strand, counting down.
GAGACTTTCACCAGTTCCTTAGTAATTACAAATATAAGTCACGTTAGACACAACGGAAGTGCCATCCCATGCCATTAAGTCACATGCCAACGTCCCAATGATATAAAACACGCTCAAAATGGTTCCAATAATGTCCGTGTACCAGTTACATCAGTGTAACCAATCAACACAGCAAGCCATACAATACACCAATAGGAAAGGCTCACAACACTGGGGTGATGTTACACTATTATCCAATCAATTGTCTGCATCAAAACTTTAATCGCTTTATAATGACATGGTCAATTATCTATCTTTTTTTTTTGCATTATTTCAGCAGCTTTGAAACGGCTTTCATGTGTCAAATGTGTCACAGGCGTTTTTTTTAAGTCTGATCTTTCCTAGTCCTAGTTTGGCTTGCTTATATACGCAAGTTCTACCAAAATAGTAGCTTTGTAAAAAGTGAGATTGAGAAAATGTACATCATTCTAAATACTTACATTAGCTTAACATTTAAAAAAGCAAAAGAGACTGACCTCGACTACATTAGGATATTCATTGAAATCCATTAAACAATGACTGGAGCAGTGAGGTCATTCAGATGTAAGACCGTTAAAATGTCAAAGTTCATGCTCTGAGGTACGGTTGCACTCACTTCCCTCTGTCATTTACCACAAATCACTGCACAATAAACGATGAAGTCCCATAGTATTTACATCAGTGTCAGATATGCACAATATTATGTAATATAATAATAATCTGCCATTTAGCAGACGCTTTTATCCGAAGCAATTTACAGTCATGTGTGCATACATTTTTACGTATGGGTGGTCCCGGGGATCGAACCCACTACCCTGGCGTTACAAGCGCCGTGCTCTACCAATTGAGCTACAGAGGATGTAGGTATAGTGAACTAATTCCTCAATGTATCAAAGGATGGATGACGTTTCAATTCAAATAAGAAGTATTACCATCAAAGTTTTCCCTTACATTTGATTACAATGATTTTGGGATTCTGAATTTCATGAGGAGAAATTGTTTGGATGACAATCAAATAATACTATTCAGACAATTGTCGCTTCAAAAATGAAATGAAAACACTTAATGGCAAGACCTCAGCTTCGTGACAATGACGGCAGCGAAGTTGTTGTGGGTCCATTAGATGAGGGTTTTTCCTCCATGACAAGAGTGCACCACGAAAGCCCGGGGAAGATGTTGCAGAGGTTGCGGTATGTTTGGTACTGGTGCTCTGGGATGACGTGGCGCTCCTGGTGCTCAGCTTGAGGCGGGTTCTCCCACAGATCTGCTCCATCTTGTCAGGCATGCTTGCGGACCATCACCCGCTCACAACACGGCTGCATCAGGCTGTTACTCAGTGGGGGTACGAGTGGTATCCATAGGATTCACTGGCCGCAGGGCAGCGGGTCCCAGCTGGCGTGCTGTTCGCGGCACAGTGGATGGTCTCCGTGGGGGGTCTCCGCTGTGGGGGGTCTCCGTGGGGGGTCTCCGTGGGGGGTCTCCGCTGTGGGGGGTCTCCGTGGGGGGTCTCCGCTGTGGGGAGTCTCCGTGGGGGGTCTCCGCTGTGGGGGGTCTCCGTGGGGGGTCTCCGTGGGGGGTCTCCGTGGGGGGAGTCTGAGATGCTGTCCATGCGTGTCATGCCCAGGGAGCGTCCCGGCTGCGAGGACTGTGACGGGAGGACATTCTGAGGTAAGGGGTAGTCCCCATGGGCAGCTGGACCTGGCCCCCAACAACAGGGTGCCAGGTGGGATATGGACTGCTTCCCACTTGGACCCTGCTTAGGCTCCTCAGGGCCATAGCTCTGCACCCGGGTCATTGCTTCGTGGTGGAACCCCCCCCCCCCCCCCCCCCCCCATGGGAGAAGGCCTGGAGTCTGTTCTGTGCAGGAGACTGCTGCTGCCGCCCCTTCATGCTCTCATCCAGGCTACTGTCCTCTGAGCTCATGTATAATTCCCCATAAGAGGAGAAGGAGTCACTGTTGGAGTGGCTGAGGCAGGGCTCAGGGCAATGCTGGCTGGGATTTCTCCGATAAACCCCGTGCTCATGCTCCATGCTACAGAAGCTGTCCACGTTGTGCATGCCGCTCATGCTCATGTTAGAAAAATCACTAAGCATAGAGCAGTATCCGTGGTCCGTGCGCACAGAATCGTACTTAGGAAACTGTTCACTGTAAGTGACGGAAAGCGCCGTGGCTGTTGGTTGACTAGGATGGGTGGGTGTGGGTGCTGTACACTAGACATGTTCTCCAGGGGAGCTGTGGGTGAACTGGAGGGAGCCGGCCTGGCTGATCGCGTGTTCAAAGCACCAGCCGCGTGGCTCTTGGCAGGCTGCATGGTGGGCACGCTGAGGGCAGACACGAGGGAAGGCACAGAATTCGCCTCGGGCTTACGGACAGCAGACAGTCTCTCCTCTGGCTCGCAGGGCCACTGAGCGGATGCTAGGATCGGACTGGCGCTTGGGGGCCACAAGGTTAGCCTCAGAGCCACTGTCCCCCTTAGCTGTGGTGGGTCCAGTGCCACACTTGGCCAGGGCCCCCTCGCTCATTCTCTTCACAGCAGACAACTTGGCAAACGCCCTCAGTTCATCAGCCACTGACCGCTGAGGCTGGTTTGCACGCTCTGGGTGATAGTACTTGCACTTATGTCCATAAGTGCATTTTTTCACATATGGAAAGGGTTGCTTTTTATGCTCTGGAACAACAGGACGCTTGCGGAGGAAATTCTCTAAACTTGGACCATGTCTTCCTAAAGGATCATCACGTGGCACGAATTTATCATTGACAAACGAGTACATCAGCGGCCGCTCCTCTGTGAACTTCTTCCACTCCGGCTTCTCGTTCTGTAAGTCGTTCTGTAAGTCGTTCTGTAAGCTTCTCGTTCTTCTCGTTCAGTAATGCCATCAGAGTCACAGGCCGGCTTCACTATGAAGCGATCATCGTAGCGCACCACTCTTCTAGATGGGAAGGAGATAGAACACTAGGATATTTTCTTTATCTTTTTTTTTTTGTGGTCCTCTGTAGCTCAATTGGTAAAGCACGGCGCTTGAAAGGCCAGGGTAGTGGGTTCGATCCCCGGGACCACCCATACGTAAAAATGTATGCGCACGTGACTGTAAGTCGCTTTGGATAAAAGCGTCTGCTAAATGGCTTATTATTATTATCTCGCTTCTGCAAAATGTCTTGGTCTGAAATGGGGGGCATCAGGCCTCGACTGCTCTTTCCCCCCAGGCAGGAACAAACACTGTGATGTCTTTGTGTCCTTTCTCCACAAACCAGTCAACAGCCAATTGGATAACAAGGCAAGAGAAAACCTCTTTGTTTCCATGGCTCATCACCACATTTGATCCGTCAATGACAAAGAGGCCTGAGATTATCATAAGGATCCACGGAATCATCTTCCAGTGACACCTCCGGACTGACAGCCTCTTTGACACAGGGGGCCTCCACGGGAGACGAACGTGCCGGTGTTAACGCTGGCTTGAACTTCCGGTTCTCCTTTATTACCAAGCCTTACAAGCTCCGCCAGAATGTCATTGATGAGGGCAGCAGCCCCTAACTTGTTCAGCACTGTCTCCACCTGTTCACCTGAGTATCCCAGCTTCAAGGCAAACTCCGTCTTGGTTTGGTACTCCTTGTCGCTGGCATGTTTGAGCACTGCGGCGGCCTTGGTGTCGTCAGGGCGGAGCTCCGGCAGAGTGCTGCTCTGGGAGAAGCTGGGCCGGTCCAGGCATGGAGAGCGACAGAGCTGCCGGTGAGGCTTGGTGGCACTGACTCGCTCTCTGAGCTGCCTCCCTCCTCTGACTCCCCGCTGGGCTGCTGGGTACTCAGTCTTCCCTGCATGGGTGTTTCTCCATGTTGATCTTCTCCACCGTCGACCATGCCGTCATCACATTCCTCTCACCACCTGAGATGTCCATCACGTGCTCCCTCACCTCCACCTCAGCCTGAGAATCGTACTCGATGGCTGACTTTCAGCGCAGCTGTTTGTGTAAAGCCAACGTTAGACGCTCTCTCTTTCGGTGAGCTGGTGAAATTAAGGACACTATGTAATCTTTTGCCTTGGTGCCCTATGATTATATTGCTGGTGCTGATATTTGTGCTATCGCAGTTTGACTCAGCGGATCCGTAGCTGATCCTCACCTCGGAAAATACGCTCAATGTGCTGGATGGAGCGGTGAAGCAATGGGCCTGCATTTGCGGGCACTGCCAGCTCCAAAACCATTTATTATGATAAATCAACGACCCACGAATACAACGCACTCAGCTGTCTAACGAATTGCTTAGCTGTGATGTTCTGTTCAGAATTTAGTAAAGTAGAAGAGATATTTAAGTTATATAACTAGCTAGCTGTTAGTCTATTCACGAACATTACAGCAAATAAACACAGCTAGCTAAATATCATACCAGATAGTGTGATGAGCCACAATCTAGAGTATGGTCACCCTCGTCACCCAGAGTGCTGTTATACGGTAAGCTGGCACAAAGGACTCCAGTCACACACACGAATGCAAACACACGCACAGTCGCACACGCACACACGTAAACACACATGCACACACACACACACACACACACACACACACACACACACACACACACACACACACACACAACACGCACGCACGCACGCACGCACACACACACACACACACACACACACACACACACACACACTGCATCCCTCACAGTCCCAGTGATCTCTGGTATATCTCCTAACAGACACTTAGGACCGCGGCCGAGACATTTTCCCAGGCCGAGACAACGCACCACGGTGGCCTGATTAAAGACCAGAGACAATGGAGGGAGAGGAGGAGGAGAGGGGAGGAGGAGAGAGGGAGGAGGAGAGAGGAGGAGGAGAGAGGGAAGCCAGGGATCGTGGTGGTGTACGCTGTCTCATATGTACCAGGAAACGTTTGAATTATCCCAGAATGATAGGAAGGAATTCAGACTGGGGCTCCAGAGAGAAGACTGGACCAGTGATCAAAGACGGAGAAGGCAGTGGTGTGGGGGCATGTGTGTGTGTGTGTGTGTTGGGGTGGTCGGGATAGGGAAGGGGTTGCTTGTGTGTGTGTGTGTGTGTGTGTGTGAGGGAGGGGGGGTGAGTAAGAGAGAGACCGTGTCAGAGTAATGTTATGTTATTGTTTATGTAAGTCTCAAGATGTTTTGAGAAGAAGCTTTGTTGGAGAGAGAGAGACTGCGTTCTAAGCCAGAATGGAACTGTGTGTCTGTGTGTGTGTGTCTGTGTGTGTGTGTGTGTCTGTGTGTGTGTCTGTGTGGGCACTAGCGTGTTTGTGTGCGTGCGTTTGGTGCATGCGTGCGTGTGCTTTCAATAATGTGGAGCCTAATGCACTGGGCGCCCCTCTTTGGAGTGAAGACGCCACTCTCCTCTGGAAGAGAAAGAAATCTAATCTTAATTTCTTTCATTCTCTCATATAACCTAATATATACCACTTTGGTCATTAGGAGACAGTAGTCTGTCTTCTCTCGCTCCACACTGACAGAAATACATCAGCCTTTTGTACGATCCTATATATAGACACTTGATGAGAGTAGCTAGTGTGGTTATCCAGACTGCAAGCTTCCGGTACAGACAGAAGGGGCTGAGAGTGTCACTGTGCACGTTGAAGTCAGTGAGTGTTTTGCTGCATTTATGAACGTCTGTGTGTGAGTGAGCCTGTCAGCTACCTCCAGCAGCCCAGCAATAGCTTTGTCCCAGTGTAATGACAGACTGGCACAGCTGTAATTATGCTCCAATGCGGAGACGACTGGTGGCATAGCTGGTCTGCAGATACAGTGCCATCCCACAGACACACACACTGCAGACATGCGGTGGCTTCGGAAAGTGTTCAGACCCCTTTGACTTTTTCCACATTTGGTTACATTACAGCCTTATTCTAAAATTGATTAAATAAAATAAAATCCTCATCAATCTACACATAATACCCCATAATGACAAAGCGAAAACAGGTTTTTAGAAATGTTTGCAAATGTGTTAAATATATAAACCAGAAATATCTTATTTACATAAGTATTCAGACCCTTTGCTATGAGACTCAAAATTGAGCTCAGGTGCATCCTGTTTCCATTGATCATCCTTGAGATGTTTCTACAACTTGATTGGAGTCCACCTGTGTTAAACTCAATTGATTGGACATGATTTGGAAAGGCACACACCTGTCTATATAAGGTCCCACGGTTGGCAGTGCATGGCAGAGCAACAACCAAGCCATGACGTTGAACGAATTGTCCGTAGAGCTCAAAGACAGGATTGTGTCGAGGCACAGATCTGGGGAAGGGTACCAAAACATTTCTGAAGCATTGAGGTCCCCAAGAACACAGTAGCCTCCATCATTCTTAAATGGAAGAAGTTTGGAACCACTAAGACTCTTCCTAGAGCTGGCCGCCCGGCCAAACTGAGCAATCGGGGGAGAAGGGCCTTGTTCAGGGAGGTGACCAAGAACCTGATGGTCACTCTGACAGAGCTCTAGAGTTCCTCTGTCGAGATGGGAGAACCTTCCAGAAGGACAACAATCTCCGCAGCACTCCTCCAATCAGGCCTTTATGGTAGAGTGGCCAGACGGAAGCCACTCCTCAGTAAAAGGCACATGACAGCCTGCATGGAGTTTGCCAAAAGGCACCTAAAGTACTCTCAGACCATGAGAAACAAGATTCTCTGGTCTGATGAAACCAAGATTGAACTCTTTGGCCTGAATGCCAAGCGTCACGTCTGGAGGAAACCTGGCGCCATCCCTACGGTGAAGCATGGTGGTGGCAGCATCATGCTGGGGGGATCTTTTTCAGCGGCAGGGACTGGGAGACTAGTCAGGATCGAGGCAAAGATGAACGGAGCAAAGTACAGAGAGATCCTTGATGAAAACCTGCTCCACAGCGCTCAGGACCTCAGACTGGGGCGAGGATTCACTTTCCGACCGGACAACGACCCTAAGCACACAGCCAAGGCAACGCAGGAGTCTCTGAATGTCCTTGAGTGGCCCAGCCAGAGCCCGGACTTGAATCAGATCGAACATCTCTGGAGAGACCTGAAAATAGCTGTGCAGCAACGCTCCCCATCCAACCTGGCAGAGCTTGAGAGGATCTGCAGAAAAGAATGGGAGAAACTCCCCAATTACAGGTGTGCCAAGCTTGTAGCGTCATACCCAAGAAGACTCAAAGCTATAATCGCTGCCAAAGGTGCTTCAACAAAGTACTAAGTAAAGGGTCTGAATACTTATGTAAATGTGGCATTTCATTTTATTTTATTTTATAAATTAGCAAAAATGTCAAATACCTGTTTTTGCTTTGTCATTATGGAGTATTGTGTGTATATTGGCGAGGGGGGAAAAAACGATTACATCAATTTTAGAATAAGGCCGTAACGTAACAAAATGTGGAAAAAGTCAAGGGGTCTGAATACTTTCTGAAGGCACTGTACTGCTGGGTCTTAACACTGACAGACTGCTGGGTCTTAACACTGACAGACTGCTGGGTCCCAACACTGACAGACTGCTGGGAGTCCCAACACTGACAGACTGCTGGGTCCCAACACTGACAGACTGCTGGGTCCCAACACTGACAGACTGCTGGGTCCCAACACTGACAGACTGCTGGGTCCCAACTCAGACAGACTGCTGGGTCCCAACACTGACAGACTGCTGGGTCCCAACACTGACAGACTGCTGGGTCCCAACACTGACAGACTGCTGGGAGTCCCAACACTGACAGACTGCTGGGTCCCAACACTGACAGACTGCTGGGTCCCAACACTGACAGACTGCTGGGTCCCAACACTGACAGACTGCTGGGAGTCACAACTCAGACAGACTGCTGGGAGTCCCAACACTGACAGACTGCTGGGTCCCAACACTGACAGACTGCTGGGAGTCCCAACACTGACAGACTGCTGGGTCCCAACACTGACAGACTGCTGGGTCCCAACACTGACAGACTGCTGGGTCCCAACACTGACAGACTGCTGGGTCCCAACTCAGACGGCAGGTTTCTAATGCAGGTTTTAGGGTTTTACTGCATCTCTCTTGAGCTGCCATCAGAGTGAAGTGTTGGCTGGATGGCTCCTGATAACACACTGATGAGAGGTGGAAAGTGAAAGGCTGGCCCCAAACTGTGTCAGAAGGTGTCTGACTTCCAAGTCACAGAGGGAGAAGTTGACTTGCCTAGTGATTTATTTATCAAGGCTCAGGAAAAGACCCAGATGCAGACAGTTCGAATAACGGACGTTTATTATATAAACAGGGGGCAGGCAAAGGACAGGTCAAGGGCAGGCAGAGGTCGGTAGTCCAGGGCAGAGTCCGTAAGGTACAGAGGGGCAGGCAGGGTCGGGGCAGGCAGAGGTCGGTAGTCAGGGCAGAGTCCGTAAGGTACAGAACGGCAGGCAGGCTCAGGCTCAGTGCAGGCAGAAAGCTAAAAAAACTAGAACAAGGAGTACGAAGAATACGCTGGTAGGCTTGACGAGACGAGTTGAACTGGCAACAGACAAACAGAGAACACAGTATAAATACACTGGGGATAATGGGGAAGATGGGAGACACCTGGAGGGGGGGGGGGTGGAGACAAGCACAAAGACAGGTGAAACAGATCAGGGTGTGACAGTATTACTATGATTGTTCCACCATCCTGATCTCGCTCTCTTTCTCCACGACCCGTCAAAGATAGAAAGAGAGAGAGAGAAAGCGGGAGATCGAATGAGAAGAGAGAGAGAGAGAGAGAGGAGAAGAGAGAGAAGAGAGAGAGAGAGAGAGAGAGAGAGAGAGAGAGAGAGAGAGAGAGAGAGAGAGAGAGGGAGTGAGGGAGACAGGGAGAGAGAGAGAGAGAGAGAGAAAGAGGGAGGGAGATCGAAT
>NW_028162266.1:22500-23901 GCF_964263955.1 Coregonus lavaretus | reverse complement strand
AATCGGCCTCCGTGAGCCAGGAGTCGGTCCCTGGTTCTCATAGTGTCAACCGGATGATTTCCATATGGGGGTGTCTGACCACCAACCCAATCCGAGAAAAGTGCATCAAAATCGGCCTCCGTGAGCCAGGAGTCGGTCCCTGGTTCTCATAGTGTCAACCGGATGATTTCCATATGGGGGTGTCTGACCACCAACCCAATCCGAGAAAAGTGCATCAAAATCGGCCTTCCGGGAGCCAGGAGTCGGTCCCTGGTTCTCATAGTGTCAACCGGATGGTTTCCATATGGGGGTGTCTGACCACCAACCCAATCCGAGAAAAGTGCATCAAAATCGGCCTTCCGGGAGCCAGGAGTCGGTCCCTGGTTCTCCTAATGTCAACCGGATGATTTCCATATGGGGGTGTCTGACCACCAACCCAATCCGAGAAAAGTGCATCAAAATCGGCCTTCCGGGAGCCAGGAGTCGGTCCCTGGTTCTCCTAATGTCAACCGGATGATTTCCATATGGGGGTGTCTGACCACCAACCCAATCCGAGAAAAGTGCATCAAAATCGGCCTTCCGGGAGCCAGGAGTCGGTCCCTGGTTCTCATAGTGTCAACCGGATGGTTTCCATATGGGGGTGTCTGACCACCAACCCAATCCGAGAAAAGTGCATCAAAATCGGCCTTCCGGGAGCCAGGAGTCGGTCCCTGGTTCTCATAGTGTCAACCGGATGGTTTCCATATGGGGGTGTCTGACCACCAACCCAATCCGAGAAAAGTGCATCAAAATCGGCCTTCCGGGAGCCAGGAGTCGGTCCCTGGTTCTCATAGTGTCAACCGGATGGTTTCCATATGGGGGTGTCTGACCACCAACCCAATCCGAGAAAAGTGCATCAAAATCGGCCTTCCGTGAGGCAGGAGTCGGCCCCTGGTTCTCCTGTTGTCAACCGGATGATTTCCATATGGGGGTGTCTGACCACCACCCCAATCCGAGAAAAGTGCATCAAAATCGGCCTTCCGGGAGCCAGGAGTCGGTCCCTGGTTCTCCTAATGTCAACCGGATGATTTCCATATGGGGGTGTCTGACCACCAACCCAATCCGAGAAAAGTGCATCAAAATCGGCCTTCCGGGAGCCAGGAGTCGGTCCCTGGTTCTCATAGTGTCAACCGGATGGTTTCCATATGGGGGTGTCTGACCACCAACCCAATCCGAGAAAAGTGCATCAAAATCGGCCTTCCGGGAGCCAGGAGTCGGTCCCTGGTTCTCATAGTGTCAACCGGATGGTTTCCATATGGGGGTGTCTGACCACCAACCCAATCCGAGAAAAGTGCATCAAAATCGGCCTTCCGGGAGCCAGGAGTCGGTCCCTGGTTCTCATAGTGTCAACCGGATGGTTTCCATATGGGGGTGTCTGACCAC
>NW_028162266.1:7500-10000 GCF_964263955.1 Coregonus lavaretus | reverse complement strand
GCAGCTCCAATGGAGGCTGGCTGCTCTGTGCCCATGTATTATTTGTTCTCTCTCTCTCTCTCTCTCCCCTTTCTTCTGGCCTGCTGGGTCACTTTTGTGTGTGGAGGGCTGGACTCTGTCTCACCCATCCCAGCCATGGGCACCCAGAATGCCCATGTGTGAGTCAGGAGCCCTCCCCTGGTTCTCCTAGTGAAAATGACCTGTGGCGCCCCCCTGTGGATGGATCTTGGTGGGGGTGCTTGGACCCCTTCTTGGGGTCTCCTCCAAGCCAGCCATGCCGACCATGGGCACCCAAAACCCCCATGTGTGAGTGAACAGCCTCCCCAGTGTACCCATAGTGAAATCAGGCTTAAAGTGACCTGTGGCGCCCCCCTGTGGATGGATCTTGGTGGGGGTGCTTGGACCCCTTCTTGGGGTCTCCTCCAAGCCAGCCATGCCGACCATGGGCACCCAAAACCCCCATGTGTGAGTGAACAGCCTCCCCAGTGTACCCATAGTGAAATCCGGCCTAAAGTGACCTGTGGCGCCCCCCTGTGGATGGATTCGGCTGTGGGTGCTTGGACCCCTTCTTGGGGTCTCCCCCAAGCTGGCCATGCCGACCATGGGCACCCAAAACCCCCATGTGTGAGTGAACAGCCTCCCCTGGGTCCCCATAGTGAAATCCGGCCTAAAGTGACCTGTGGCGCCCCCCTGTGGATGGATTCGGCTGTGGGTGCTTGGACCCCTTCTTGGGGTCTCCCCCAAGCTGGCCATGCCGACCATGGGCACCCAAAACCCCCATGTGTGAGTGAACAGCCTCCCCTGGGTCCCCATAGTGAAATCCGGCCTAAAGTGACCTGTGGCGCCCCCCTGTGGATGGATCTGGATGGGGGTGCTTGGACCCCTTCTTGGGGTCTCCTCCAAGCCAGCCATGCCGACCATGGGCACCCAAAACCCCCATGTGTGAGTGAACAGCCTCCCCTGGGTCCCCATAGTGAAATCAGGCTTAAAATGACATGTGGCGCCCCCCTGTGGATGGATCCGGCTGTGGGGTCTTGTACCCCCTCTTGGGGTCACCCCAAGCCGGCCATGGGCACCCAAAACCCCCATGTGTGAGTGAACAGCCTCCCCTGTGTCCCCATAGTGAAATCAGGCCTAAAGTGACATGTGGCGCCCCCCTGTGGATGGATCCGGGTGGGGGTGCTTGGACCCCCTCTTGGGGTCTCCCCCAAGCCATGGGCAGCCAAATCCCCCATTTGTGAGTTAAGATCATCCCCTGGTTCCCCTAGTGAAATCAGGCCTAAAATGACCTCTGTGGCGCCCCCCTGTGGATGGATCCGGCTGTGGGGTCTTGGACCCCCTCTTGGGGTCACCCCCAAGCCAGCCATGGGCACCCAAAACCCCCATTTGTGAGTTAAGATCATCCCCTGGTTCCCCTAGTGAAATCAGGCTTAAAATGACATGTGGCGCCCCCCTGTGGATGGATCCGGGTGTGGGGTCTTGGACCCCCTCTTGGGGTCACCCCCAAGCCGGCCAAGGGCACCCAAAACCCCCATGTGTGAGGTAAGAGCCTCCCCTGGTTCTCCTAGTGTCCGCCGGCGGTTTACCATATGGGGGTGTCTGACCACCACCCCAATCCGAGAAAAGTGCATCAAAATCGGCCTCCGTGAGCCAGGAGTCGGTCCCTGGTTCTCATAGTGTCAACCGGATGATTTCCATATGGGGGTGTCTGACCACCAACCCAATCCGAGAAAAGTGCATCAAAATCGGCCTCCGTGAGCCAGGAGTCGGTCCCTGGTTCTCATAGTGTCAACCGGATGATTTCCATATGGGGGTGTCTGACCACCAACCCAATCCGAGAAAAGTGCATCAAAATCGGCCTTCCGGGAGCCAGGAGTCGGTCCCTGGTTCTCATAGTGTCAACCGGATGGTTTCCATATGGGGGTGTCTGACCACCAACCCAATCCGAGAAAAGTGCATCAAAATCGGCCTTCCGGGAGCCAGGAGTCGGTCCCTGGTTCTCCTAATGTCAACCGGATGATTTCCATATGGGGGTGTCTGACCACCAACCCAATCCGAGAAAAGTGCATCAAAATCGGCCTTCCGGGAGCCAGGAGTCGGTCCCTGGTTCTCCTAATGTCAACCGGATGATTTCCATATGGGGGTGTCTGACCACCAACCCAATCCGAGAAAAGTGCATCAAAATCGGCCTTCCGGGAGCCAGGAGTCGGTCCCTGGTTCTCATAGTGTCAACCGGATGGTTTCCATATGGGGGTGTCTGACCACCAACCCAATCCGAGAAAAGTGCATCAAAATCGGCCTTCCGGGAGCCAGGAGTCGGTCCCTGGTTCTCATAGTGTCAACCGGATGGTTTCCATATGGGGGTGTCTGACCACCAACCCAATCCGAGAAAAGTGCATCAAAATCGGCCTTCCGGGAGCCAGGAGTCGGTCCCTGGTTCTCATAGTGTCAACCGGATGGTTTCCATATGGGGGTGTCTGACCACCAACCCAATCCGAGA
>NW_028162267.1:0-2000 GCF_964263955.1 Coregonus lavaretus | reverse complement strand
AGAATAAATAGGAGCTCTGGTGTGGCTGAATGATGTCTGACCCCCTTTTGACATTTACCAGCGTGTATGTCGTCTGTCTGTGTTTGTTTCAACGGAAAGACCAATTACGCACCCTCAGCCTCTAAAGCACTGCGCCCACTAAAAACGTTGCCAGTGTCAAACTATTTCTGGGAGCGAGAGCGGCGAGCGGTTACTATATTCTCATCCCATAAATGGCTGTTGGTTTGAGGGTGTATATTATGTCTGAGGCCTGGCTGATTTCCACCTTGTGGGGTTTCTGTAAGTAAGGGCATGGAAACAAAGCTGAGAAGAAGAAAGGAGGGGGAGAGGAAGAGAGGGGGAGAGGAAGAGAGGGGGAGAGGAAGAGAGGGGGAGAGGGAGAGAGGGGGGAAGGAGGAGTAGAAGAGGAGGGGGAAGAGGAGGGAGAGAGGAGAGAGGGGGGATGAGAGGAAGAGAGGGGGAGAGGAGGAGAGGAGGAGAGGAGGAGAGGAGGAGAGGAAGAGAGGAGGAGAGGAAGAGAGGGGGAGAGGAAGAGAGGAGGAGAGGAGGAGAGGAGGAGAGGAAGAGAGGGGGAGAGGAAGAGAGGAGGAGAGGAAGAGAGGGGAAGAGGGGGAGAGGAAGAGAGGAGGAGAGGAAGAGAGGGGGAGAGGAAGAGAGGAGGAGAGGAAGAGGGGAAGAGAGAAAGAGAGGGGGAGAGGAAGAGAGGAGGAGAGGAAGAGAGGAAGAGAGGAGGAGATGAGGAGAGGAGGAGAGGAAGAGAGGAGGAGAGGAAGAGAGGAGGAGAGGAGGAGAGGAAGAGAGGAGGAGAGGAGGAGAGGAAGAGAGGGGGAGAGGAAGAGAGGAAGAGAGGAAGAGAGGGGGAGAGGAAGAGAGGAGGAGAGGAAGAGAGGAGGAGAGGAGGAGAGGAGGTGAGGAAGAGAGGAGGAGAGGAGGAGAGGAAGAGAGGAGGAGAGGAAGAGAGGGGGAGAGGAAGAGAGGAGGAGAGGAAGAGAGGAGGAGAGGAAGAGAGGAGGAGAGGAGGAGAGGAGGAGAGGAAGAGAGGAGGAGAGGAGGAGAGGAAGAGAGGAGGAGAGGAAGAGAGGGGGAGAGGAAGAGAGGGGGAGAGGAAGAGAGGAGGAAAGGAGGAGAGGAAGAGAGGAGGAGAGGAAGAGAGGGGGAGAGGAAGAGAGGAGGAGAGGAGGAGAGGAGAAAATAAGAAGAGGGTGAGTGCTGTTCGTTTGGCGCCTGGTTGTAGTGTGATAGCGGAGACTGACACTGTGCTGGTGTGTGTGTGTGTGTGTGTGTGTGTGTGTGTGTGTGTGTGTGTGTGTGTGTTTCTCCCTGCTACAGTACCTAACCCTGCTGTAAATCAGTAGACCTCCTGCTGGGAGCAGCCCATTCACAGCCCAGCCTGACACTATAACACAAAGACCACCATCAACCCTCATTAAAACACACAGCGCCCCCATTCATCTCCAGTCACACCACCATAACTCTCCCTCCATGGACCTAATGGTTGAGTGTGTGTGTGTGATGGGATGCTCCATAACTCTCACACCATGGAGCGGTAATGGTTATGTACAAGACTGTGCTCCACTCGGTCTTCCCCTTCACAGTGTCCTCCCTCCCAGAAGGGAAACACTGCTACATTGTGGAAGTCTGACAGGCCCTGTGAAGGGGTAAGTGGCTTTTGGAGGATTGTAAAGAGCCAAAGCAAACATCTATTCGAGTTAGAGGAGCCTTTCCAGTGGTACTACTAATGGCTAGTGTAAATATACCCAGTCAGTCCTCCAGTCCAATGGAGCAGCTCCTCTAGTGTCTGAGGCTGTGATACGTACAGGAGGCTGTGATACGTACAGGAGGCCTGTGATACTTACAGGAGGCTGTGATACAGGAGGCTGTGATACGTACAGGAAGCTGTGATACGTACAGGAAGCTGTGATACGTACAGGAGGCTGTGATACTTACAGGAGGCTGTGATACGTACAGGAGGCTGTGATACGTACAGGAGGCTGTGATAC
>NW_028162268.1:0-31252 GCF_964263955.1 Coregonus lavaretus | reverse complement strand
CAATTAATGAGAACTTTGAAGATGTGGAATAGTCGCCGGTTTAAAGGCATTTAAGGCTGTTTACGCGATCTCCAAGAGTTTGCCACATAATTGGCCTAGCATATGCTTCCTGTCGCCATACACTTCTATAGCATCACTCACAAGAGAGGGTTGTGACTCAACAAGGCCAGATGTAGTACTAGCACTATTGTAAACACTATCTGCAATAGCTTAAGTTGCACTAATAAAGCATCAGAGAGAACCAAAGTCACGCGGTGATATAGTGCAGCGTTTTGACAAGGCCCTCCCACACACCCTAATCTGTCTCTACGATAGAGGGTATAACAGAGAGAGAGACAGAGACAGAGAGAGACAGAGACAGAGATATAGAGAGAGAGTAAGAGACAGAGAGAGACAGAGACAGAGAGACACAGATGCAGAGAGAGAGAGAGAGATACAGAAATAACAGAGAGAGAGAGATATAGAGAGAGAGCGAGAGAGAGACCGAGAGAGAGAGAGAGAAAGAGAGAAGAGAGAGAGAGAGAGATATATATATATATATATAGAGAGAGAGAGAGAGAGAGAGTAAGAGACAGAGAGAGAGACAGAGAGATAGAGAGAGAGATACAGAAATGAGAGAGACAGAGAGACACAGATGCAGAGAGAGAGAGAGAGATACAGAAATAACAGAGAGAGAGAGATATAGAGAGAGAGCGAGAGAGAGACCGAGAGATATATATATATATATATATATATATATAAAAGAGAGAGAGAGAGAGAGAGAGAGAGAGAGAGAGAGAGAGAGAGAGAGAGAGAGACAGAGAGAGAGAGAGAGAGAGAGAGAGAGAGAGACAGAGAGAGAGAGAGAAAGAAAGAGAAAGAGAGAGAGAGAGAGAGAGAGAGAGAGACAGAGAGAGAGAGAGAGAGAGAGACAGAGAGAGAGAGAGAAAGAAAGAGAAAGAGAGAGAGAGAGAGAGAGAGAGAGAGAGAGAGAGAGAGCAGACACCTAAGCCCTGTCTGGTACTCCGTGTCCCTGCTTCCCTGCCACACCCAGGTGAGATCATTTATTGATTCTAGAGGCACCTGGTGATGGTGTTCACCCTGTTGGGGTGGCCAGTGGGGTAGAGGGGGGTAGGGGTGAGGTGTTTGGTAGTGCTGCTAACCCCAAGGACCTCACTAGGGGCTAACATCCTGGGTAGGAGATAATCACTCTGTCAAACAACTCCGGCAACAGCAGGTAATGAGTGACGCACACAAGCACACACACAGACGTAAACACACACACACGGACACACACAAACACACACATGGACATCAACACACACACACAGACGTAAACACACACACACACACACGGACATACACAAACATACACACTGACATCAACACACACACACGGATGCACACAAACGTAAACACATACCAAAACAAGATACTGGGAGACACTGTTATAGACCATAACAAGAGACAAAAAACATGAAAGTAACATAAGTAGTTACTACAACGAAGAATGTTTGAGGAAGGGGGGCAGGCAGTGGCAAACCATGCTTAGCACCAGTAGCAGTACTTTAAACCTTGAACAACAACAGCAACAGAAACAACAACAGCAACCACCCCCGGAGGAGTTACAGTGTGCGTGTGTGCGAGTAGTGCAGCGTTGGTATTGGGAAGACAGAAAACATTATAGGGGCCTTTTTATGGCACCAGGCGAAGCGAGGAGAGCGAAGGGGTGAGGAGAGAGAGAGAGAGAACGGCGGGGGCGGAGTGGAGATGTAGAGAGGGGGGTTGAGCGTTGGAATGAACTCTCTCAGGCTTTGTGGTGCACGTTTCCCAAGGCCCCGGCCTGGCCCCTTTGATAAATGACACATGTCATTCTGTCAGCCCGTGACACTGCAGCTGGGAGGCCCTGTGATGTATGGCTCTGCTGAAAAAGGAAATCAACTTTTTTCTCTCTCTCTTTCTCCCTCCTCTCTCTCTCGGCCTGGGCTGAGTGCATGTCCTTTTTATATGAGGATTTAGGTTTTCTTTAGCCCAGTAAGCCTCCTCCTTTCCTTCCCCTCCTTCCCTCCTTCCCCCCTGCTCTTCTCCCTTCTCTCTTTCCCTGACACAGGCATGCTCAGTCAGCTAGGTTGTGGCCTGGTTTGGTTCTCACTCACACAATGACACAGCTTTTAATGATGTACAAATCTAGTAGCTTGAGGAAGGGCACTGTAACGTCTGAGGTGATTCAAAGATTTATGAGCGTGAGGAAGCAAACAAAGTATGAACATAGTGGGGCCTTAGAACATTCCGGTTATTCAGGATGACTGTGTCTCCCTACTGGGTCATCCGTCATGCATCTGTCTAGGAAAAGGACAACGCTGTAATAAACGTGATCCCACAGAAAGAATATACACTGTATGCAATAACTAATAGCTCTGTATGTCTGTTTGTCTATCAGACTCAAAAATAGTTTGGGGAAAAAAATTATGAGATTACATTTCGCAGAGAAAGCGAGCACAGCCAATAAAGAGCTCCATGAGACATGGCCGACCCTCCCTTGCTGTTAGATTAGCCTATCACTGCACCCCACTGACCCTTCGACTGCGTACGCCGCCCACACAGCAGCATGTGAGGCAACTATCTCTCTCTTCCTTCCTCCTTCCCTACCTCCCTCTCTATCTCTTTCTCTAATGGCTGACCGGTTATCAGTTCTCTGGAGATTTGACAGGCAACAAACCCCAGAGTGTGAATCAGCGGTGACAGAGAACATGTTCGAGTGTCGCCTCTCAATCTTCATGTGATCAAAAGCCAGTCCAGAAAATCAAAGAGGCCTTCAACAAAGTGGGTGGGAATAAACTGAAAATACTGACTGATTCAGGATCAGTAGCTCAGTACATTTCATCAAACCATGTGATTGACTGAAAAAAGACAGCCAGAGACTGCAAGGGGATCACTTGATATCATTCCTGAATTATGAGGTAGAGTGAGAAGCGACTGATGAGAGATCAGTTAGTGTCATTCAGAAATGTCAGGAATGAGGAATAGGAGAGGTCCAGATACAGGCACCAACACAGATTCCACACATTATTGGTCCACTGAACCAATACAACATTAAAGAGTTCACAGTGTGTTGCTATGGGGACCAGCTACTTTGACTGAGGGAGAGAGGGAGAGAGAGAAGAGATAGTTAAAGCACACAGACAGAGAGAGAGAGAGAGAGAGAGAGAGAGAGAGAGAGCACAGAGCTAGAGAGAGCAAACAAAAACAAGAGTTGTCTAGTGAGAGGGCCCGGGCGGCCATCTGGGGGTCGTGACCCACGGATGACCCCGTCAGATGTGCACTCTGGCTGGGCGCTAGCAGGGAGAGGGGCGGGAAAACAAGGCATCATTAGGGCTGAGTGATGAGCCCCTTGCCATGTTTGACCTCCTCCTTCAGCAACTACAGGGCTGCAACGCTCCACCACAGGACCGACACTGCATTTATAAATGCCAGAGGGCCTTCACACACACACACATGCGTGTGCACGCACAGAGAGAGAGACACACAGACACACACATAGAGGGAGAGAGAGAGATATACGAAATGCCTTAGCACACACACACACACACACAATTCCTGAGCAGCACACTACTGAGACTGACCCCACACACCCGTAGCAGCCCTGCTAACAGCATAGCATGCCTGTGTGACCCCGCTGCATATTGCCTGTTTTTCATGAGGCACCACCACTGACCGACCCAAAAAAACACTGTTGCCTTTAGCTAGCAGAACGTCATTCATACGCCCGGTGTGTTGCGCTTACAAACACACTGAGGCCATTGTTAACGTTTTGTTTTTGTTTAGTTCTTTTTGCGGGGGGGTGGATTTTTCACTTTTAATCACAGAAGAGAAAGTGGTGAAAAAATGCAACAAAAAGGCCAGTGTATGGAAGTTGCAATGTTCAGAGTGCGTATATAAGCGACTGTACAGGGGCAGGTTGCTAAACGACACAGCCCACAGTGCTGGACTCCATGGTTGATCATAGGAGGCTAAACAGAACCCTAAATTCACATAATTGTCCCAGCGATGCTGAAAGTCCTAGGCATAGAAAAATAATGATTTGAGTCAAAGTGCCTTAGTTTGAGGGGCTTCATCCCATCTAGTAATTCTATTTCTGTGGTTCCCGGTATCTCTGCCCCCTGTGCCTCCGTACTCTGTGTGTTTGCCTCAATTAATCATCCCAGTGGTTATACCGTGGTAATAATAAAACAATCTCCATGATCACACACACAAACAATATTTCAAATTGCTATCATCCATCTCACCTACCCATTTAAGAGCAGGGTGTTGTACATGCCCCCCCCGCCTCCCCGCGCCAGGGCTGGGCGTTGGAAAAGATGATGGTAAAAAAATTTACGCGGCCGCCAAACGAGTAAAGGCGCCGGGCGAGGGGATAAATGCATGGCGGACCGCCGCGATGGGAGCTGCTATGTAAAACACTGCCTTAAGTCAGCCGCATCCGGTTTATATTTAATCCCTCCATCCATCTCAGCGCGAACCACTGCTTCCCTTTAGCTTTAGCTCCGCCGTTTACTTTGATTACACACAAACGTTTGGGGGGAGAAAGCGATAAGAGAGAGCACATCCGATTTGCATGGGGATGGAATATGGAATACGATGGAATAAAACGCAAGTTTGATAATAGCTTGGAGCAGTCTGGGGCCAGTGTGTGAAATTGAGGGAGAGAGAAAGAGGGAGAGGGGAGATGGAAAGAGAGCGAGAGAGAGAAAGGGAAAGGGAAGGCCTGAGGATGAAAAGGTGAAGCACAGAGGCTATAAAAAGCTAGCATTTCACTTGGAGGGATGCCTTATTTAAAACAACGAGATATGCAAATACAACAGAATGGAAAAATAACACTGATAGTGTCTTTCTTTCCCAGTTATTTTTTGTGGCAAATGATTTCTAGGGACGAATTTCCAAATAAATAACTTCCACGTGAGCATGTAAATCTCCATAACTGAATATTCCCAGAGTTGTCTCAGCTCTCTTCGACTACTTCTCTTCTGTCACAGATTGTCTATTCCATGATGGCTGTTTATAAATGGTTTTAGAATATTACTATTCTAGATCTTATATTAGGTGTTTAACAGGTTTGATAATACTATGTAATATGTATGCGATACATACTCACTCTCTCAACAACCGTGTATGAGACCGTGTTGTGATAAAATATATTATCTTTGGAAAAACAATAATTATGAATGTAGTAGACGTGGTACAATACAAAATGACATTCACACACCTAGTCATACTGTTCAGCTACCACTATTATCTGTGTTCTCCTCAGGCACACACTCACACACACACACACATCCAGCTAAACTATCCTAATGACAAACACACTTCTCAGCACCCACTACTACAAGCTACAAGAGTTGAGCATAGTCAGCGAAGAGGGCATTTTACCAGTCATGCCAATGACATCATTTTCTACAACTCCCAGCAACGCCCCCTTTCCCAGTAGTTCCCTGCTCGGGAGGACGATGTTCTTCAGTAATGATGAGGTGGAAGCAGCATGGGCCTCAGAATGACTTCCTCCCTCCCTGTCTTTCAAACATCCAACTACACCCACACTCAACTAAACTCCTGCCAACAGTTGGGAAAAAATATGTTTCTTTTACATTATTTTTCTTTCTATATACACACCATAGTGTAATGGATTGGGACGAGCAGTGGTGTGTGTGTTAAAGCAACACTTAGGGAGGAAATAAGCCTTCAGGACTGCCAATGACAAGTGTTCATTTTCTCACTCATTGAACAGAGCTAGCCACTTTACAATGTGTGCGACTGTGAGATTAGCCTGTCCTGAAATAGAGAGAGGGGTAAAGTGGGAGAGGGGGTCAATGAAATAGAGATGGTGAGGAGGTTTGGTCTCTCTGTCAGGGGGAAGGTTTGCCAGTCTGACTTTGGTCCCACAGGTACTCTACACACGATAGAGGCAACCCGGCCCGACACACACCCCTCAACACACACCTCTCCAGTTACCTCAGAGAGGCCTGGTGAAGAGGAGGATCATGGGAAGTCCTTATCTCTGGCTTACAACACCCATCGGGCACCACAGCCCTCCATGGACCAAAGGGCGCCATAATTACTAATACAGCACTTTATCGATTGGCGCGCTAGCCGGCGCCACTCGTTTTCGGGGGTCTACGGCTAGGGGGGCTAACCAAAGTGACAAGGGTAAAGCGTTATTTCTTTCACACGCCGACAGCTGGGCGAGAGAGAAGGGGTCGCCCTGGCCCACTCCACCCGGCAGTAATTCTTAATTGACACCTGTCAGGATAATGGCGGCAGTCACAGCTGCTGCAGGAGAATTTGTCCATCGTCCCGTTCATCTGTCAGCTTTAATACCCGTCCTGTGGAACTGCCCCCCTCCAGCTCTGTTGCTGCCTGCCTAGCTAGTAGCTACCCCCTGTCCTCCTTTCCTCTCATCCTCACCCCCTTTTCTTTTGCCACCGATCTACATCCTGCTTTGTTTGAAAACGTTTTTTTAAATTTTTTATATAGGCTATCTTAAGAGCCAGTTACGGAGAGCTTTACCTAATCTCTGCAATGTTGAGAAAAGAGAGGAAGATACAATGAGAGAGATAGGTATTTGCGCTAGTTAGAGAGGAGGGAGTGTGAGGGATGTATTTGGAAAGAGGGAGGGGGCAAGAGAAATAGGGGGAGAGAGATAAGATGTATGTGAGAGAGACAGAAAGAGAGAGGGAAAGGAGGAGGGGATCCCTGGGTAGGGCTCGGCTCCTCTGTAGTAGGCCCATCTCGTTTGTCTGTTTGTTTGTTGGCATCAAAGCGCTTGCCTCTCGTTCGCCGTGCTCGTCCCCTGCTAACTGATGTAATGAGTGGGTAAGCTACATGTTTTTCTGCGCCGAGGAATTCAAATACTTATTAGACAAAATATTCTGTAATTGCTCATCTTTTATTGATGAAAGAAACATGTTCAATTTGGTACAGACTTCCCAAAGCACTGCAAAGCCTCTCTAGGAGGCACACTACCACTGATCAAGAGAACAAATTTACTCGCTGGAAATAGAAGAATTTACGTAACAAAATGTTGGAAATCAAAAAAATATTTGTATGTTATTGGAATTCTCTCAAATTATTTACATTTGACATTTTAGTCATTTAGCAGACACTCTTATCCAGAGCGACTTACAGTTAGTGAGTGCATACATTTTTCATACTGGCCCCCCGTGGGAAACGAACCCACAACCCTGGCATTGCAAGCGCCATGCTCTACCAACTGAGCTCCAGGGGATTATGAACCAAATAAAGCGGCAACAATTTTACTATAATTTGCCGTTAAACCACGTAGACGCTCTGTAACTACTCAACGGAAAACAATAAGCCTACTCAGCATTACATACTAACTCAAATCAAATCAAATCTAACTACAGAATTACATACTGTATATGTAACGAAACATGACTTTAACAACAAAGAAACACAAATGAATGTCACTATTTATTAGTACAGTTACTGTGCTGCATTTACTCATGTTATCAATACAATTAAAATTCCATACACATAACACGACTAAAATACTTTCATGTAAAAACTATAATAAACGGTGACAAAGCAAACAGAGAGGACTGAGCTAGTGAACCCAATCCCAGAGGGTTGCCTTCTTTATGTTTGACTTTGTTTTCTTTTCTGTCCCAGTCCGAGAGACATTTTGCTCCCGAGCAACAAAGCACATCTGGCTGCTTTAATGATATGATTTCCCATCATACTAAGCCACCCCCATTATGACCTCCCACCGTGCCACAGTGTGTGTGTGTCTACAGTGCAGAGAGGGCGACACTCTTCTGATGATAGCCTCATGCCCTGAGGGCAGCTTAGCGAAAGAATGAGAAAGAAAGAGAAAGACAAGATGAGCTTAAACATGATATGAAACGTATCCATAGCTTCACACATACAGTACTGAATGCATTCAATAAAAAATGATGTATGGTTGTATGGCTTAAAAACATTTACAAAAAATATTCCCAATGTCTACTACTCTCATACGCCTTATATCTGGTATATATGCGTCACTACTAAACACACACACACACACTCACAGAGACAGTAGAGGTTGGGTGACTGAAGGCATTAAAAAAGAGAGCTGAGCATATTTGACCTTTGACTGGCTCAATTCCCAGATGCAAATTTAACTATTAGTCTCAGAGGGGGGGCAGAAGAGCAAAAACTGGCTATCGACGAAAGAAATCGATGCCACCTGCTAACGACACAGGCGCTCCAATTAAAGTAACCTCTAGTGAAGCAGAGAGAAGAGAGCCTGACCGCCAAACACACACTCAGGGAACTGTTACACCCTACTGTATATCACTGAAGTGTGTGACGCTTGTGTGTCCTAGTTAGGTTGGAGTCCTTGTGTTACTAATATGGTAAACAGAGTGTCACTTCCCTCTCACATACTCTAAACGCAGGCCCCAACAGAAGGGAGACACTAGAGTGCTACAACGGCTACTCTTGATATCAGCATTTATTCCATCAAAACACACACACACACAACAGCACACACATGTTCCTATTCAGAGGCACTTAGGCATATCTTTGCACTCACAAATATCATATTCACATTTCCTTAGAAATGTTAGATGTACACAAAAACACACAATTCTAACAACGATAAACGTTAATGTCTCAGTCGACTTCAGAGAAAGCGTATGAAACATTATCGCTTAACACGGTATACATTTCCTTGACCTTGACTAAATTGTCCACTACATTTGCACGCACCTCCAAAAACAAATCTTTATGTTCCCCGGCTTCCAGATAGTAATTTCTTCGGCGCTAAAATCTTTTTCAGATTATTCCCCAAGATATTTTTGGCAGACAACTACAGGGAAATAAAATGGAAAAATACACCTTGTGTAAGATTGTCCTCCTCAGGCCGTTGATTTAAGAGTGGGCAACATAAATCTCGGCATGCTGATTATTTAGAGGGCAGAATATCATGTAACAGCATCGTTGAGTTAGAGCACAAAAGTCGCTGTGTAATCTTAGCTACCCTGGGCATGCTAAACCATTAATCCCAGGGCTTCTTAACCCACTCCAAATATACTGGGAGATTTTTTAACCAGGTTTCTAGAATGCCCCCTGAACACAAGAGCGGGAGACTTTTCCACACATTAAGACTAGGGCTATACGTGGTTTAGACGTTAAGACGTGAAAAGGTGTGTGTGTCCCTCATTGTACTGCTTCAAAACGTTTACAAAATGCCCCATCAAATTAAAATGCCTAACAAATAAAAGCTATATTTTGAATGCTAGAATTATGTTGCATAAACATATTAACACATTATTATCTCATTATTATCATTTCATATTACACTGACCAAATTTTGCACAAAAATAGGCTAAACTTATTTCCCGCATTATAAACATTTACAAACCCTCAAAACTAGTTTGAGGTGTATAATTGTCCTTCTTACGCACAGTAACGATCGTATGGGATATTAAGAAAGAGAATTACAGGAGTATGACGGTTATTATCATATATAAAGGGAAAAATAAACATTGCACCGCCATTTGATGCAGGAGGGTAGCCTACAAGTGACGAGGAAGCTGATTTTGGTTCGGTTTGTCTGGCCTTTATTACGTTGTTAAAGGCAGAGGATTAGGGAGATCATTAAGAGGCATTGTCTACTCCGACATGATTAGTCAGGTAGCAAAATCCATTTGTCACCTGCACGAGCAAATTGAGTTGATACTGCACTAGAGGCTATGGGGACTGTATAATATCAACTTGATTACATCAAGGCAGCTGCGGACTTGACACCTTACTGAATTTGTCAGCATTAATCGTTAGGGCCTGTCACAAATCCATCAGGTTTACAGATAATTAGGGGCCTTCTCTAATGAAGCCCGGAGAAGCAACCTTACCTTTTCTCACTGATAATTAAGAAGCCTCTATCCCTGAGAATAAGCTGTTTTTCTCCCCAAACTACTAGCTCTGACTGTCTGCGACACACAACCCCCAATTTAATGAAAGACAACGTCACTCTTCTCTCTTTTTTACACCGCTCCTGTCCTCATCACCATCAACTGATATTCAAGGACAAAATTACGCCTGAAATAAAGTAACAGACAGTGATGTGTAGCACACATACACACACTCTTACCAACTGCCTTAAATACACTGTAGGATAGGAACCGTAGCTCATCTTAACCTTAAATGACAGGATATCTGAAATAAGAGGAGTAGATATTATGGTTTTCCCATGACACTACGTATACTGTCAATCAGGGAAAAGCCTTTTGGCTATGGCCCCATTATAACCATTAAACGTTCACACATACACACGCACAAACACACACACACACAGAACGTAATACGCCCTATATTAAATGATGCTCTATTCTACCCCACAACACTAGTGAATTACAATGAAAATATAACAAAATAAGAGTGCCCAATACTATATATTGTGTGTATAAAACTAGTCCAGACATGTCTCCTTGTGGTACTTCATTCAGCCCTCCTCTAAAGGTCCAGTCCTGTACCCCTAGGGTTCCACATTTGTTTTGGTTGAACCTGGCGTCAACCATCTCAGTGAAAATGTAACTCACAACCACCTGTTTTCCGATGGTCGCTCGAGTACTCATTCTCTAAACCTCTTTTACATTTAAATGTTAGTCATTTAGCAGACGCTCTTATCCAGAGTGACTTACAGTAAGTGAGTGCTTAAATTGTTTCATACTGGCCCCCCGTGGGAATCGAACCCACAACCCTGGAGTTGCAAGCGCCATGCTCTACCAACTGAGTTACACGGGACCCATGGTACTACCATGGCGATTTCCCCCTCGACTCTCCCACTCTATTTCCTTATAGGAAAAGAGTACCAGGCATGGTTCAGTAGCTACTAGCTAGCATTGAAACACTGGACCATCATGCTTTAGTTGAGTGTGTGTCTGTATTTGTGTTAAAGGGGGAGGGTTGGAGGGTGCTGTTATTTCCAACCAACTGTCATGATCATGACAGAATGGAAACACTCCCGTCTGCCAAGTTGTGATTGACCATTAAAGGCCATGATGTATAAGCTGGTCAATGACAGGCAAGCAGATCAATAGGACCATGTCGAGGGGTCAAGGTGATGGCATGTTTTCATGTAAGATCTGTTGGGAAGCATCCTATATGCGATCCTATAGCCTGCTACCCAGCTTTTTTCATGTGATACAAGACACGAATCAGATGCTACTCAACAGTGAGTATCTTTAATGTCTTATATAAGACTAAAGCATAAGACTGCTATTCAACACTGTGTCAGAAGCGTATGAGCTTTAGAGAGAAGTACTAGTTGAATACTCTTCACAGTCAATCCACACTGACTCCCCATCACTTGGCACCTATTTAAAATGATAAACCTGCCGAGTTCAAAGTCTTCGCTGCCTGGCCCTCCTGTTCGGTCCGCTTTACACCTCATATTTCTGAATCTCTTTCAAATTCTATAACTGTCTTTTGTTCACTCCACTTGTTAATGCCTAACTTCAAAGGCTGCACCTCATTAGCGCAGAGGTAGAAATCTCTGTCACTCATTTACATTTGTTTAAAGCGGCTTGAAAAAGAGAAGAGAGTCGAAATCCAAATCACTAGACCTCAACCTTGTGTTTCGACATCTGGTTTATCATTGGTTGTCAGATAGTAAATACTACAGTCCTGTGGATGTAGATATGGACTGCATTGGTAAAGTGTTCTGTAGGATGAGAGGAGGGTGTGAATTTGGATAAGAAGTGCAAACCTCCTTGTCTTTAACCCAAACAAGGGGGGGTACTGGTGGTAGGCTAGTTCAGGTGCCCTAAATAATTAGGATTTAGCCCTTTCTGTGATCCTCAAAACACCTCCACCCCCTCCCTCTTTAATTTTCTTTCTTTCTCTTTCTTCCCTCTAGTGTTTTCCCTAGAAAATAATAAAGAGATAAGGATTTCCCTCCTTTTAAAAACTTTTTTCATCCTTTTTTTAGACAACAGGGGGGTTGTCCTTTGAGTGGCTAAATCCGTAAGGAGCATGTGTGTCTTCATGGAGAGATGTATTGATGTTTATCGGGGATGAATAGATCAAAGGCTGCCACATGACAGGCGATCAATCACGCATCAAATCAATGATGGCAATCCTCTAATAAAACCGAAAAGAAAGAAAACCGGCTTTGGCCAGTTTTCCTCCCCCTCTTTCGAAGTCAATTATTCATTATTACTCACTCTTTAACACTGCAATGAACCCCAAGAGAAACTCTATCTCTAACGTTTCGTTTATCTAGCTACCCAAGTAGTCGACTTTTCTGGCAAGTTAACACAATTTAGGCCTATCGTGTCACTACAAATGCACCTGGTTTACTGAAATCATATGCCAAAATATAAAATAATAATGGTCAACTAATGAAGATGTGTTGAAAGTAAAACTTATTTTTAGGCTATTAGATATGCATAACATGAGAAATGTAAAAGGGAAAAATAAAACATTTAGTGAATTAAAATAAAAAGTCCAACATTTTATCTCCATTGAGTAAGAGACGGTGAAAATTAATGTATGTGTGCGCTCGTGCTTACCTGCTGATCGCCTGGGTTCTTGCTGCTTTCTCCTCGGCATAGTGACCGTCACGTTCCACGGTACTTTTCATGCAGGAATCAAAACAATAAGTCTGTCAGTGGAGAAAAACCATCCCGTAGCTTTTTGTCGGAAATAACTGTCAACAGTTTTTCTATTAGAATGGTTTGTTTCTTTTGTAATTGTGGGCTTATGCCAGACAACCTGAAACGGCCACAATGTAACTAAATATGTCCTTTAGGCCTACGAATAGAAACAAATGACAGAAGATAAAGGACAAACGAAAAAAGGGTTTCTGTGATATTAAAACGATGAACGAATTTCGCCAGCTCATAACATGTCTATCAAAGATCATCTTCCCTCATCTCTGTGAGTCAGGAGAAGAGGCAGACATCGAAGCCAAGTTTCAGTCACTCCCCTACTGCCATGGGAGAGGGGGGGAGGGGGGGGGTGAAATCACTATATGGCGGTGTTGGGGATACTATGTATGGTCTTCACTCCAAAATAAATAAACTCTGATGGTAAACAAATAAGTCCAGTGTGAGCGAACACCTTTGAAACGTATTTCCGTGGAAGGCTGCGCTTCTTCAAGCTCAGATCTGAAACAAAACAGGATTGAAAGAAAATAGACAGGCATTAGATGGTTAATGTCAGTCCGTCACCACGCCACCTAGTCGGATCAAGCCTCGCCGTCAGCGGATACTTTTCTCCCCTCTCTAGGTTGAGTCGGGGTGGTATGGATTCTACTTACATTTCTAGTGAAAATAATTATTATCAGCCGCCGATCTAGGAATATGCAGGTGGTTGATGTGGTGCAGATCCTGCGACTAAAGAGAAACAAACTAGATGCAGGCATCCACCCTCGCGGAGAGAATTTTTCTTCTGTAAACTCCGGGGAGTGAACCGTTCTCGTCTGCTGCTCCGAAAAAAAATGAAACGCAGGGAATCTAGAAGCGTTTCAGACAGTCTCAACTGATAGACAGACGCATCGAGTGGCTTTTCCTGCTTCATTTTTACTCCTCCCCTCGCGCTACAAGCGTCACCCTGACAGTAGAACCCACCTGTCAATCTTTTTAATTGTCTTGTTTTTCCTCATCTTTAAAATTGAAATGACTGACAAAGGAAATCTTGCATCAGTAGGCTAATGTCAAATTGTTCCTTTGAAATATCGATCCATAAACTTCATGCAGAATGTTATTAAAGCAATTACTCAATTTTTACAAAGCTATTACTAGGTTAGGCTATATTACTACAACTAGGCTAATCATTAATCATCATCATCATCATATGAAATAAACTTACACTAACTTTATTTTGCCTGACATATGCTATCCTATAACAAACCCAACATGGCAATGCTTTGGACATGCATATTTTTGGGACATTCGGGCTGAAGTTTCCTAACTTGTGAGCACCATAATTTACGCATGCTTGAGGATAAAATATATTCTGCAGATAATAGCCTATTAACGGTGCTTGTTAATACCTGAATGGTTGTGGTTTTTCACTGGCTGTGTTGGCAATTATTTGGCATTTTGTGTAAAATCGTTGAGGATATGTTTGAGACTACGATTGATTTGTTTCACCTTACTAGGAAGTGTGTCATGTCCGGGAAGGGGAGGGACTCCAAAGAAGACAAGCCGCTACAGTTACAGTTTGGCTGCTGCTACAAGGTTGTGTCGTGCTATAGCCTAGTTATAATCAAAGCAAACATTCTAAAAGCACATTATTGCGTGCCGATCTTATGCGACAAAACCGCGCGGGTAATATTGTGTTTTAATTGCATTGCATCATTAGATTGGCCTACCCTGCTACGTGAAGAAAAGCCTAGCATAGGCTAACGATAAGCATATTGATATCATTGCACAGCCAGTGCGGTAAACTTTGTCCCATATTCCCTCCCTGGTGCAATGTCCACCTCTTTCTTATTGAGAAACGGTAAGAGGGTGTTTTCGGTCATCGGCGGAGGATGCAGAGGAACCGACGCACTTTCTAGAGTTCATTTCGTATCGCGGCGCTTCATTATAGATTTGTCATACTCTACGCACTTCATGGATTTTAAAGGTTCCTCGATACCGAGCTCCATGAAAAAGCTGGTCGTAACGAAGCTTAGCCAGAATTTCAGAGACGCCGTTGCCTTGCAAACTGTTCCAGTCCCGACACCTGGCGACGGGGACTTGCTTGTCAGAAATCGGTAAGTTTTGGTTAGAAATTGGATACAGAAGGTTCCCATTTTCCGCGGGTGCGTAGTCTATGGATAGACTATTCCAATATTGGTCACATTTTGGAGCAATTATCTTTGATAAACTATTTGGTATTGTTTTGAAGTTATGAAAGGGTCTCTTACCTCGGTTAGAATCGCTTTATCCATCCCCATCGATATTAGTAGCCTACTTGCGACCATTTCAGGAGCGAGCAAAATACGTGAGGAATATTCCAAGTTCCGCCCCTACATTTGTCTATCAATCCATCTCGGCATCTCGCTCTGTCCTGTCTCCTTACGTCACGAACCTGCAAACAGAAAGTCATGGGGGGGGGGGGGGGGGGGGGGGGGGGGGGGGGGGCAGTAAAGACTCGCACGAATAGATGAGGAGATGGAGAAGCAGCTTTGCATGGCATTTGGGGCTGCGGCAGGATCATCATTTTCCGCTGCATAAAACCAATGCATCAAAGCAAGATATTTACAAATGTTGATTAAATTAACAGCTTACTGTAACAGAGCAGGAATGTAGGCAACTTAATCTAAATGGTTATTTTCTACAATTTAAGTCAAAGAGATATTAAAATGCAGGTCAATGCTCGTATAGCCTATTAGAGCGCAATTGATCAGTGAAATAAAGGCAGGGTCTTGCATTATGGTTTAGAGACCAAGGACATAGTAGCATAATCTAAAGATCAAATAGCTTTTAACATTTACAGAAATGGTCGTATGTAGCCTAAACCTTTTTCCACAGGTTTGTTTTGTGTGCGTAATTTTGTATGCGTAATTTAGGGAATAAAAAAAAAATGGTATTGTCTTGTATGTCATTTCTAACTTGAAAATGTGGAACATTGAATTGTAAATCCAATTTGCCATGGAGAGGTAGCCTATCTCTCATCTTGGAAAAAATAAAGAACTGTTGATGCAGTGGTAGGTTAGGTGCGTTGCCCTCTCCGCCTCCCAAAACCTTGAATTGTAGATTGAAATAGATTGAAATGTATGGCATCAAATATTGTTCTATATTTTTATGTAGACCTATGCCCTCATACCTTTTAACAATTATTTGTGTGTTGTCTGTAATGAATCCCCATCATATGAGTTGGCCTGGAAAATTACAACATTTAGCTCTTCATCCGCTGTGGTCCTGCTGCTAACAACTAGGCCTCACAAGCACCTGCAACTGAAAAAAATAAGTTAAAGGGCCTAGTTATCAAGGCATATTTCTTGGTATGGCTTATTATTTATTTGTTAATAACTACATCAGAAAGGCCAATTCTATGGTCTCAATGCAGAGCTCGGAATTAGCAGAAATGTCTGTGATGTCGCATGTAGACCTATGTCGGCCTTGTATTGTATAAGGCCTGCTTGGTCATATTCTCTGAGGTGGAAAGACAGTTGCACAACATAGCCTACTGTAGTCAAAGGTCATTTAATTGCACATATAGCCTATTGGCCATTATCATTTCCATAGGCTATTGATGACCCACGACTTTGTAAACTCTGATTTACGCATTAATTAGGCTGGACTTTATGTATTAGATAGTGTAGGCTGTAATATAAAATGCACATAGCTGCAAACCACAGGTGAAACAAGCTTGATTTAGAAATTGAGTGGGTCAGCTCCACTGCTAAGGTAATTGCACAAAAGAGGAACCATTAGTGATAGTTAAACGTAATATCAGATAATGTATTGACGTGGATAATGCTTTTAGGTAAAGAACATTATTGTAGTTGTGTGGCATGTCTATGGACAGGACATGGCTGGACCACTTTTTGGCCTCTGCAATGCTTTGGTTCACAATGCAATTGTGTATCAGGAAAATGTTTTATTTTTTATTTTATGCATTATTAACCTGAATTAGTTTGACTAATTTTGAGTTTAAATTGAGATATGCATTATTATCATGTTTCAGTGACCCAGATTATTGTGCATTCAAAGTTGCACATTTTGAAATCAAGCATCTTTAAGAATATCATGCTCAATCCTGGCCAGAGATCCCAGTTCACTTTAGTTTTGACCTTTGAACTTGCTTTTCTTTAATGCATGGTGTTTCAGTACTGTTGGTCCATTATGAGAGATTCAGGTTAAAATCTTTACTGGTACGGCAGAATTCAGAAGGGCTGCAAAGAAAGAGCGATTTGAAAAGTATAGTCAAACCTATATGTTTTCATATATTTAATTGGAGCCATTTATTTGTAACTAAACCGGGCTGGTACATTTAAGTGCTCAAAATGCACATGACATGCACAATGATGAATCGCAGTGAGGGTTCTTCTGGAGGATAGAACATTATTTATTTATTTATACATTTCTTTCACACAATGATTTTTTTCTCTCCATGTCATCAACTGAGATGAAAACAGTTGTCTTTTTTCATGTCGAGACAAAGAAATATACTAGATTTAAAAGTGCAGTTTGTTCTTGTGTGTCTCTCAAGACAATGAATCATGACATCATGCAATGTGTTTTGTGATACAAACCTTTTCCTGTCAGTGTAGCGTGGGTGTTTTTTCAAGACAAATGGAATCATTGCCAAAACAAACCAATGTTTCCTTCCCGAACGATGTCGCAGATGTTTTCTAGAGAATGTAACTGAAATGTTGACCTTCGCAGACATTACTGTAGGCATTCTGAAGTGCTCCTCTTAGGATATCTTAAAATATGCATAACAATAATGTTATTATAACATAGGCTATTATCATGTTATTATCTAAATTCCCACTAAAGAACATCACCAAAGTATCCAATACTGACGTTAATTAATTTTAATGCTATGTAACAATTGCTAATCATTCTGAATTGTCATTCACTTATATTTTCTTCTCTGTTCCATTCCATGCAGATTTGTTGGAATCAATGCCTCGGACATCAACTACTCAGCAGGCCGCTACGACCCTACGGTGACGCCACCGTTTGACGCCGGGTTCGAGGGCATTGGCGAGGTGGTCGGACTCGGCCTGAGTGCCAGCGGCCGCTACACCGTTGGCGACACAGTGGCCTACTTTGCCGATGGGGCCTTTGCAGAGTACACGGTGATACCCATGATCAAGACGGTACCCGTACCTGCGGTGAAGCCAGAGTTCCTCACCCTGCTGTTAAGCGGCGCCACAGCCTACATCGCCATGAAGCGGCTTGGCGACCTGGCGAAGGGCGAGACAGTGCTGGTGACGGCCGCCGCTGGTGGCACAGGACAGTTCGCTGTGCAGTTTGCCAAACAGGCCGGCTGCCACGTTGTGGGCACCTGCTCCTCCAACGAGAAGGCTGGCTTCTTAAAGACCATTGGCTGCGACAGGCCCATTAACTACACGTCCGAGGACCTGGCCGCCACGCTGCGCAAAGAGTACCCACAAGGCCTGGACGTAGTCTACGAGTCCATAGGAGGCAGCATCTTTGACATGGCGGTCAACAATCTGGCCAATAAGGGCAGGCTGATCGTGATCGGGTTCATCTCAGGGTACCAAACGGCATCAGGGGTCCCGACCGTTAAAGGAGGGACTCTGCCCGTGAAGCTGCTCCAGAAGTCAGCCAGCGTGAGGGGGTTCTTCCTACCTCACTTCCTGGCTGACTACAAGGAGGCGATGGGAAGCATGATGCAGATGTTTGCTAAGGGGAAGCTGGTGTGTGAAGTGGACTGTGGGGACATGGCCCCCGAGGGTCGTTTTGTTGGGCTGGAGTCTGTCTTTAGGGCTGTGGAATACATGTACGCTGGGAAAAACGTGGGAAAGGTGGTGGTTGAAGTGACTCCCCCCTCACTGGACAGTAAACTGTGATTTGCCCTAATGTGAATGCACTGAAATTCTCGAACAAATCAAATGTATGTATGTACAATGAAACAAACAATGAAAGTACATATGTTGAAGGCAAATTACCCGAACTGTGAAAATCTACTGTAAGTCTAATATATTTTTGAACAGTTTATTTCACCTATTGAATATAATATTTTGGTATTACTGAAATGTTGTTCTGTTAGAGACAGTTCCTTGTTAATGTTTTGATGATTGTATTGAATAAAGCAAAGCCAAAGTCCCAATGAACAGGGATCATACTTGTAGAGTGAAGATCGCTGGTGAACAACAAAGGGTATCTCTGGAAGAAAATACTGTACCCCTCTAGATCAAATGCCTCCCTCATTCTCAGGCAATCACACACACACACACACACACACACACACTTGTTTAATTGCTATGTGCTCAAGACTAGAGCTAACTAAAATTTAATTGTATTAACATTCGTATTTACGGTAACTAGACCAGTGGCTGCATTGACTGTCCACAGCTTAAGCATGATTACTGCACTCCAGATAATGTACCAGCATATTAGCTGAACTTGTCCCTCTGTTTACACAGGAAACAAAGTAGCTGAGGACAATATTGCATAATGATCACATTTAGTGTTACCAGTTTAAACCTCTGTCAAACTTTTGGAATGTAGGCCTAAGCATGCCCAGAGCAATTGACCCGTTTAGTCTCTCTCTCTCACACACACATACACACACATACACACACACACATACACACATACACACACATACACACACATACATACACACACATACACACACATACACACATACACACACATACACACACATACACACGTACAATATGCAAAGTATACATACACAGATTACACATTCATATAATTAATAAATTAACTTAAATCAACAGAAAAGATTGCACATTTCTCAATGTATTGTAGATGTACAGTAGGTTTTCAAATGGCTAATTCTGAGGAGTATTTGCAATATATAATTTGTAATTAACACTCAAATATCTAGATTACATGATTTATCTTACATTCTTAAAAAAAAAAAAAAAAAGTGTTTTGTTGTAGTCAAATCTGTATACACTTGTCGAAACTGAACGCAGCATAAGGTGTACTTGGTATTTTATAGCATGTTTGTGGTTGACAGAAACAGCGTTCACATAATCCATCTTTCCATTCACATGCCCCAAGATGCACATAATAAAAAATTAGTCCAGCTAACCAGAACTTGGGGTTGAAAATACCATTAGTTATTCCCACAACAATCAGAAAACCACTTATATTGAATGTCTTGTGGAATGCCCTCTGAGGTAGACCTACATTTCTCTTTTGTTTTTCTTTTTTTGTTACCGTGAGGATAAGGTTCCACTTTATGTTTTGGATTCTCTTAAGCCAATTCACTAATTTCATTTTTTTCTAATTTAAATATAGAACCCTTTTAAGCTAAAAATCATGTTATTGCCTACATTAGAGGTGAGGGTAGATGGAATACTAGGTGGGATACAATTGTCATGAAGAAATGCCTTATCTTATAAAATAATTAGAACATTTTCCATATTAATTCTAACACTATTTACAAGTGAATGTGGGTATTATTCTGTGGCCTTTTTTTTAAGAAGTGAGAAAGGGTAATGAAAAAAATTATAAGACAATACGTTATGTATCGAGCCTAGGAACACAAAACAAACACCTGTTTCCACCTGGGAGGGACGTCTGTGTGTTCATGCACTGTGAACATGCAATATCCTCCTCCAGGTGGCCACTCAAAAAAGATCCCAGTGTGAAATATGTTACAGGTGTGACCCCAGCATGCAAAGCTGCTACCTTCGCCAGGCAGGCAGCTCAGGAAATCAGAAATATACTTACCAGCCTGAAGCCATTTAAACCTGCACCAGTGTGTCTCACACACATACACACCCATATGTCTTCCAAGAGAGTAGTGGTCTGTATAATGCATACAGTGTATTTTTGTAGATTGGTTCTTACTATCTTTAGTATTTTTTTAAAATTTGAGGTCCTCTTTGATTTCTACACGTGTTAAATATAGAAATTAAATGATCCAACTCTGCACCCATCCTTGTAAGTGTTTGATAACAGCGTCACTGTACAGCATGAATGAATGTGAGCAACCTGAAAGCCATTGTTAAGCCATATGCACTTACCGCTCTTAAAATGTATTGTTCACTCAGTCATTCTAATGCAAGAGCATGCTTTCACACGCTAGTCACACAAAGGTGAGGGAGGTGATACAAATGCATGTTCACTTGAATGTACCATGCTTGAGTACTATTGCATACTCTGGATAGAGGTACAGACTGTCAATGTGTATCTGTCTTCAATTACCAACCGAGGCCTCATTCTGGTCCTCCTGGGCCCACCTGTAGCAGCCATGATTAGTGTGCATTCACAGTCCAATTA
Organism: Coregonus lavaretus; assembly: GCF_964263955.1. Taxonomy (NCBI): domain Eukaryota; kingdom Metazoa; phylum Chordata; class Actinopteri; order Salmoniformes; family Salmonidae; genus Coregonus; species Coregonus lavaretus. The sequence continues at coordinate 10,319 of NW_028162268.1, read as the reverse complement.
AAGCACAGGACAACCTGGAGAAAACAACACATTTTATTTAATTGGCTTGTAGCTGTTAGCAGGCTCTTAACAAACCCTATAGACACATACCTGTTGGTGATGTGACAAACATGTTTTGGAAATGTGTCGCGTTTCTCAACTTATTTGTGAGAATATTAGTATTATTAATATATATATATATTTTTTAACAGTTTTCTTGCTTAGGCTACAGTTAGGGGAGACACAGTATATTACATCCACCTTTAACCTGAGTATAGCCCTTAAACCCTAAACGTAAGATTGAAAATATTAGAATATGGCAAACGTGAAACAACCACAACAATTATGTGAGAAAAGTTCAAATCTAAAATACATTTCCAAAAGTGCATGTCATGAATAGGTGTGATACTTGGCCAGAAGTCTGTGCTTTGTGCATTTCAGATACACACCCAACATGGGATTTGTGACCTTTTTAACAGCTTTGCTTTCAATTCAATTGAACCGTAGAATTGTTGATTAAATGAATACATCGAAAATACTGTCCACAGTTTAGTGAAATGCCAGTGGTGTAATACATCAAATCAATTTGATCAGCTGGGTACTCTATATATTAAATCAACCTCAGTGTTACTTTAGACTCTGCCATCCCTGTTCCCATACTGGCACACCTAACATAGACATCATTCTGACGGTGTGGTATGGTATAACCTGGTGCCTTAGTGGCTGACTCTGTCATGGCTCAGGTCCACTCTCAGTCACTAAGAATCACTCAGACCCCTCAACCCCAACTCCCTCAACCACCATCACTCTTCCCCTCGTTACAAAACCACACTGAACTAATTAGTTAATGCACACCCAAACATTGTGAGTTAAGGTAAAAACAGGTGACTTTCCAATATTTATTTCCTGGTGAGTTAAATTTTTTAAAATATATAATAATATGTTTGTTTTACTAATTTTGTATCGCATAGAAATATGAACACACAGTTTTCTCTTGCGAGCACTTTCCATACTAATGTCATTATTTTTGCACTTCTCAAATGTTTTATGTTGTTTTTTAAAAACATTTTTAGTCATTTAGCAGACGCTCTTATTCAGAGCGACTTACAGTTAGTGAGTGCATACATTTTTCATACTGGCCCCCCGTGGGAATCGAACCCACAACCCTGGTGTTGCAAGAGCCATGCTCTACCAACTGAGCTACAGCTGTCCCCATAAGATAACTGTTTTTTGGTTCCAGGTAGAACTTTTGGGTTCCATGAAGAACCCTCTGGGGAAAGGGTTTTACATGGAACCCAATATGGTTCTACCTGGAACCCAATAGGGTTCTTCAAAGGGTTCTCCTATGGGGACAGCCGAAGAACCCGTTTAGGTTCTAGATAGCACCTTCTTTTTGAAGCATGTAGGCTAGCAGTGTGTGTGTGCATACTTCAGTACTGCTGGAAACCTGTCTGTCTCTCTGTCTGTCAGGGTCACAAGGACTCAGTGAGACATAAATTAGAATATGCAGCCACGCCACCCAAGTCTCACTGAGGAGGAGGAATAACTTTCTTAATCAAGTTCCCCTGATTAATTGTAATAAAGGTGTCATCCATAAATGTGTCCTCCTGATTGAGTAATTCGAGGCTGAAGAAAGTAAGCACATCCCTGGTGATTGGGGTTTTACAGTGGGGGGATGTAACAGGGAGACACAGCGATGACACAAATAGCTCCTCAGTGCACTGGCAGTCACCATCCCTCCACGGACAGCCTTCGCACAGCTGACAGTTATGAAATACAATTATCAGTGTGATCTGCTTAAGAATTCATCAGCGGCTCCACTGCCCAGTGAAGACATTCACCAAGTTAGAGAGAGAAAGAGAGAGAGAGAGGGGAGGGTGACAAAAGGAAAGGGAGGTCTGACTGATTAAATGAGGTTGTATTTTGTACAGGCAGAATGGTCCTGTGCCGGTATACTATAAATGAATGTATTGATTCCTTCTGCCTGTTATTTTACATGTTCCAAATCAATGTCTTTATTCCTCCCATATTATTTCAAATGTGAATGAAAAACATCCAGCTTCCTATATACTGTACCAAACACTGTTCAGATTTCATTTCAATATCACACACCAGTCAAATGCATATTGGTCATACGATATGAGTAATAGAGAAATCAAACGTATCCAAATGTATCTGATGTTGGTGGCAATATACAAAGTAGCAAACCTGAGCCACGTAACAACACAGTGCAACCTGTACAGTCTGGAAAGGCTAGCCTACGATCACTGTGTCTGATGTTATGTGTGCAGGTGAAAGTCAAGGGCAGTATTCATACTGGTATGAATGGATGGTATTATCAGCACACCATGCCGGACGACATCATCACAATTTCATTGGTCGGTGTCTCTCCACTGCAGACGTAAAGATCGAAACACCCAGTCCATCCCACCCCAGTGAATGACGGACAGGCCCTCAGTTAGCTCAACCACCAGGTCCCCCTGTCCCCATTCTTTACCCGCCAAACGCCACTGCAGCCAAGGACACGGGTGTGTCAGCAGCGAGGCATCTGGGCGACATCGTTCATCAGGGCGCATCGGTAATGGGAACCTTCCGGTGACAGTGGTCATCAGGACACAAAAGCAAAAGGGACCATAAACATGGTATGACAGATGGCCAGGGGGACAAGCTCCGACAGGGAGGGAGGGAGGGAGAAAGAGAGAGAGAGAGATGAAGTGAGATAGCGAGAAGGACAGAGAGGAAGAGAGATTTCATGCTGGAGTGTTATGAAAAAGAAATATTCAACCCCCATATGATAACTATATGTTCAATGTCAATAGTGAAGAGGTGGACTGGAAAGCATAAGATAAATAATGCATTGCCCGTATCAAAAATGCAATGGAACCCCTTCTCTTGGTGCCCTCAAAGATGAAGAAATATAGAAGTTATTCTGTCTCCCCTACTCAATAAGATAGGCTAGCTAAATTTAGAAAAGCAGAACTTTCAAAGCAGAAAACAGTTTTTTTTTTACATCTCTTCTTTTTGTCCGTTTTTTCTCTCTCCTCTCACCAGTTTAATGAGCTTGCGTTTGTTTCAGTTTGTTTACCATCATGTCAGCGTTGACATCGGCCAATTAGTACAGTGAAACCGTTTAACATGAGCTATGTCGGGGAGTGAAGGCACAGCGAGAGGAAGATGTTGATTTAAGAACGCACAGACAACCACCAGGTTTTAAAAAAACAGGGACGAACAGGCATGGTAGCTACTGCAGGAGCTAAAGCTGCTAGCATCATACACTAGCCCAGAAGTTCTTCAGATATTGCCTCCCTGTTCCTTTTAAAACAAATGAGGAACCAATGGGGGGACTGAATTGAGACAACACATGGTCATTATGATCTGGATGTTAGGTTTAATCCAGGTCCAGGAAACTGGGCCCTAAGATTTTGCCTGAAGAGGGTGGTATTTTGTGGTAAATCGTGGTAAAATAAGTTTGAAGTGAAAATAAAGGGTTAATTATGGAGGCGATAGCAATGACAGAATGTGAGAAACAAACAGGTTGTGTGAAAATTAGGTGAGGCAGGGCTGCTGAGGGTTATCAAGAAATGACTACTTGTTGTAGGTCCCAGAAGAGAGAAGACATTGTTGTGTTAACAATATCTACTTCACCTCAGGACTCGCATATTGCCTCAACTTTCTTCAAATCAAATCAAAAGTTATTTGCCACATGCGCCGAATACAACAGGTGTAGACCTTACAGTGAAATGCTTACTTACAAACCCTTAATCAACAATGCAGTTTTAAGAAAAATAAGTCTTAACTAAAAAAATTGATAAGTAAAAAATAACAAATAACAAATAATAATTAAAGAGCAGCAGTAAAATAAAATAACAGTAGGGAGGCTATATACAGGGGGTACCGGTACAGAGTCAATGTGGGGGGGGGGGGGGGGGGGGGGCACCGGTTAGTCGAGGTAATTGAGGTAATATGTACATGTGGGTAGAGTTAAAATGACTAAGCATAGATAATAAACAGAGTAGCAGCAGTGTAAGAGAGGGGTGGGGTGGGGTGGGGTAGGGTGGGGTGGGGGGTGCAATACAAATAGTCCGGGTAGCCATGATTAGCTGTTCAGGAGTCTTATAGCTTGGGGGTAGAATCTGTTAAGAAGCCTTTTGGACCTAGACTTGGCGCTCAGGTACCGCTTGCCGTGCGGTAGCAGAGAACAGTCTATGACTAGGGTGGCTGTAGTCTTTGACAATTTTTAGGGCCTTCCTCTGACAGCGCCTGGTATAGAGGTCCTGGATGGCAGGAAGCTTGGCCCCAGTGATGTACTGGGCCGTACGCATTACCCTCTGTAGTGCCTTGCGGTTGGAGGCCGAGCAGTTGCCATACCAGGCGGTGATGCAACCAGTCATATGCTCTCGATGGTGCAGCTGTATAACTTTTTGAGGATCTGAGAACCCATGCCAAATCTTTTCAGTCTCCTGAGGGGGAATAGGCTTTGTCATGCCCTCTTCACGACTGGCTTGGTGTGTTTGGACCATGATAGTTTGTTGGTGATGTGGACACCAAGGAACTTGAAGCTCTCAACCTGTTTCACTATAGCCACATAGTGCTCAGTCCTCTTTTTCTTCCTGTAGTCCACAATCATCTCCTTTGTCTTGATCACGTTGAGGGAGAGGTTGTTATCCTGGCACCACACGGCCAGGTCTCTAACCTCCTCCCTATAGGCTGCCTCATCGTTGTCGGTGGTCAGGCCTACCACTGTTGTGTCGTCGGCAAATTTAATGATGGTGTTGGAGTCGTGCCTGGCAATGCAGTCATGGGTGAACAGGGAGTACAGGAGGGGACTGAGCACGCATCCCTGAGGGGCCCCCGTGTTGAGGATCAGCGTGGCAGATGTGTTGTTACCTACCCTTACCACCTGGGGGCGGCCCGTCAGGAAGTCCAGGATCCAGTTGCAGAGGGAGGTGTTTAGTCCCAAGGTCCTTAGCTTAGTGATGAGCTTTGACGGCACTATGATGTTGAACGCTGAGCTGTAGTCAATGAATAGCATTCTCACGTAGGTGTTCCTCTTGTCCATGTGGGAAAGGTCAGTGTGGAGTGCAATAGAGATTGCATCATTTGTGGATCTGTTGGGGCGGTATGCAAATTGGAGTGGGTCTAGGGTTTCTGGGATAATGGTATTGACGTGAGACATGACCAGCCTTTCAAAGCACTTCATGGCTACAGACGTGAGTGCTACGGGTCGGTAGTCATTTAGGCAGGTTATCTTAGTGTTCTTGGGCACAGGGACTATGGTGGTCTGCTTGAAACATGTTGGTATTACAGACTCAGTCAGGGACATGTTGAAAATGTCAGTGAAGACACTTGCCAGTTGGTCAGCGCATGCTCGGAGTACACATCCTGGTAATCCGTCTGGCTTTGCGGCCTTGTGAATGTTGACCTGCTTAAAAAGTACTCACATCGGCTACGGAGAGCGTGATCACATAGTCATCCGGAACAGCTGATGCTCTCAGTGTTGCTTGCCTCGAAGCGAGCATAGAAGTGATTTAGCTCGTCTGGTAGGCTCGTGTCCCTGGACAGCTCCTGGATGTGCTTCCCTTTGTAGTCTGTAATAGTTTGCAAGCCCTGCCACATCCGAAGAGCGTCGGAGCCAGTGTAGTACGATTCAATCTTAGTCCTGTATTGACTCTTTGCCTGTTTGATGGTTCGTCGGAGTGCATAGCAGGATTTCTTATAAGTGTCCGGGTTAGAGTCCCGCTCCTCGAAAGTGGAAGCTCTACCCTTTAGCTCAGTGCGGATGTCGCCTATAATCCATGGCATCTGGTTGGGGTATGTACGTACGGTCACTGTGGGGACGATGTCATCGATGCACTTATTGATGAAGCCAGTGACTGATGTGGTGTACTCCTCAATGCCATCGGAAGAATCCCGGAACATATTCCAGTCTGTGCTAGCAAAACAGTCCTGTAGCTTAGCATCTGCGTCATCTGACCACTTCCTTATTAACCGAGTCACTGGTGCTTCCTGCTTTAGTTTTTGCTTATAAGCAGGAATCAGGAGGATATAATTATGGTCAGATTTGCCAAATGGAGGGTGAGTGAGAGCTTTGTACGCATCTCTGTGTGTGGAGTAAAGGTGACCTAGAGTATTTTTTCCTCTGGTTGCACATTTAACATGCTGGTAGAAATGAGGTGGAACGGATTTAAGTTTCCCTGCCTTAAAGTCCTCGGCCACTAGGAGCACTGCCTCTGGATGAGCGTTTTCCTGTTTGCTTATGGCCTTATATAGCTAATTGAGTGCAGTCTTAGTGCCAGCATCAGTTTGTGGTGGTAAATAGACAGCTAAGAAAAAAAATAGAAGAAAACTCTCTTGGTAAATAGTGTGGTCTACAGTTTATCATGAGATACTCTACCTCAGGCGAGCAAAATCTCGAGACTTCCTTAATATTAGATTTTGTGCACCAGCTGTTGTTTACAAATATACACAGAGCGCCACCCCTTGTCAGCCGTTCTATCCTGCCAATGTAACGTATATCCCACCAGCTGTATTTTATCCATGTCATCGTTCAACCACGACTCGGTGAAACATAAAATATTACCGTTTTGAATGTCCCGTTGGTAGGATTTCCTTGATCTTAGGTCGTCCATTTTGTTTTCCAATGATTGTACGTTGGCTAATAGGACTGATCTGCTAAATGACTAAAATGTAAATGTAATGGAAGAGGCAGATTACTTGCTCGCCATCGGATCCTTACAAGGCACCCCGACCTACGTCAACGATATCTCTGTCTCTTTCTCATGCGAATGACGGGGATTTGGGCCTTGTCGGGTGTCTGTAGAATATCCAATACGAGGTGAGTAATCGCTGTCCTGATATCCAGAAGCTCTTTTTGGTCATAAGAGACGGTGGCAGAAACAATATGTACAGAATAAATTATAAATAACGCGAAAAAACACACATAATAGCACAATTGGTTGGGGGTCGTAAAACGGCAGCCATCTCCTACGGCGCCATTCTATCTTATATGAGGTATTAAAGAAAATAGCATGCACAGCACAGCTACATCCAATAAAAAGTGCTCTATAGGCTACCAGCTGTCTTCTTCTTGTTATTGTCCTTCTTCTTCTTCTTCTTCTTCTTCTTCTTCTTCTTCTTCTTCTTCTTCTTCTTCTTCTTCTTCTTCTTCTTCTTCTTCTACTTCTTCTACTTCTTCTTCTTCTTCTCCATACCAGAGCCAAGTTGTGGACAAAGATTTGAGCTTTTTGTTTGGTGGAAACAGTCTCCTCCATTAATCGTCATCCATCCATCCCCTGCACCTGTATATAACGCGGAAATTACAATATCCATCACTCCACCATGCCGTCACTTTGATTGATGGGTTACTCACAGAATCCCTCTGTTTTCACATAAGTGTGTGGTTCTGGAGCGAGAAGTGAACAATATCTCAGCCTATGATCAGATTTGGAGTGCATATTCCATCCAAGAGTGCATTTGGTTCGGTGATACACAATCCCCTACGGGGCAGCCAAGTAAAATGCTTATGGAGATCTAATTCCATTTGGCGTTACGGTTTGTTATGTCTGTTATTCATGTAGTAGGCCTGTGACGTTCTCAGGTAATAGTGTAACACAATGTAACAAGACAGAATCTAATTCTGTGGGAGTCCTTCAAGTCTGTCAAGGAGTGGTGTCACTGTCAAGGATGTTGAGCAATATCAGAACAAACCCTTGGTAGTACGAAAGGTATGCTAAAATACCAGACAATCTCCCTCAGAAAGGAATCCTTAAATAAATACTATAAGAGCATAATCATCTCTCGTAGACAGAGGTTTTGAATAAGAGAGATGAGCGAGTACGGTGCACCAGCCTTGCCTCTAGAGACATTCACACAGAGCATGAAACAGAAGAGACACAAATATGGACTCTATGACAGCAAACAATTGAACTAGCACTGCAGCGAGGGCCCGCCTTTCCTCCCTTTCCCAAGGACTTCCTCGTCATTGTAACCCAACGCAAATGAATTCCTCATTATTGTTTTTCTGTCCCCTCCCTAATTTGTGTAGCTCTAAGTGACTGCAGCACCTGAGCAGGGACGTGTGTGTATGTGTGTGTTTGTGTGTGTGTGTGTGTGAGTGCAGGGAGAGGCTTTGATGCGGCGACGACAGGAGACCTAACGCTGCAGGATGGAGAAAGGTGAGCAGGAAACAGAAGGCGCCCATGGAGGAGGTATATGACATCTGTCAGAATTCAGGGTGGTTGGGGGGACAAAGCCCGCCCCCCTCTCCGGCCAGGGGTCACATCTCACACTGCAGTCGCTGAAGTTGTCACGACACCACTGACACTTCTTTGGCAATGGTGGCCAAGGACCTGGACAGGCACGGGCGTTCAAGGCACACTCATTTCTGAGTAAATGTATCTGAGGGCATTTGTTCTGCTTTTTTTTCTCAAGGACCAACAGAAACGTCAGGGTTTTCTTTTTTGTCGGTTGTGGATGCAGGAAGGTCACCTGACATGGCAAGGTCGACAAACAAACAAACAAATAAAAGGAATTAAAATGGAGAAAAACATAACAGACGAAACAAGGGGGAAAAGGATTAAATGTTTATTTTGAACATGATGGCATGTAACAGGCATTACTCCTCTGCCCCCCATTGGCTACGACACCACCTCCTGGGTTAACACAAGGGTCATCCAAACGTCCAATCACATCAAAACATTTACATTTTAGTCATTTAGCAGACGCTCTTATCCAGAGCGCCTTACAGTTTTAGTGAGTGCATACATTTTTCATACTGGCCCCTCATGGGAATCAAACCCACAACCCTGGCGTTGCAAGCGCCATGCTCTACCAACTGAGCTACAGGAGGCTCATTCTGTAACCAGAGGTCCAACTTCAAGTAGAGAACAGATTCCCTATTAAAAATCATGAATATATTTGACTCATTACTTTTGTTTGTGTACCTGCAATTGTTTGAGTAAAACATCACATATTTCACTTCTGACAAAGTATGACTGCAATATCAGTTAGTGATGGCCTGATGAGAGAGAGAGAGAGAGAGAGAGAGAGAGAGAGAGAGAGTGTGTGAAAGAGAGAGAGAGAGCGTGAAAGAGAAAAAGAGAAAGAGAGAAAGAGAGAGAGAGAGATATCATTTTAACCCATCGTTATTGGTCTCCATTGACAAAGGCTACATTGGGAATGTTGGGCCATGCACTGGAGCAGTGGGTTAGAGCTGATTGTATAAAATATAGGCCTTCTACGAGATCCGATCCATCACATATCTGTGTGCTGAGTGTCGTCTTAAAAAGCATGTTTCCTTTGTTTATTCTTTGCGTTGTCTTTTCATTTCTCTGGAGTTTTGACAATGGATATGACAGGTGTCTGTGGGGAGGAGGGGGAGGGAGGGAAGGGGGAGGGAGGGAGGGAGGGAGGGAGGGAGGGAGGGAGGGAGGGAGGGAAGGAAGGAAGGGGGAGGGAGGGAAGGAAGGGGGAGGAAGGAAGGAGGGAAGTGCTGGTAAGAACTAAAACAATCTTTGACTGCCTGTGGGTGAACGTGGGTTCCTCTAGGCAAAGCGGCCTTCAGTGTTTAGCTGGGGGCGCCGTATCCGAATCACAGCCACTGCTGTACCCCTAAGGCGTTAATCTCAACCAGTTACCGTCAAGTGCTGCTCTTCTTTATATTATCCTCCATTTTCCTCCGTTCCTTACTATCTCTCCATCTCCATCTTCGTTGTTATTTTTCCGCTATACCATGCCCAATTCACAGAGGTGAGAGAAAAAAGACAGCTTGAATAGATACGAGGGAAGACTTCTTGCATCCTAAGGCAAGCATTGTTTAGCTTTATTAGCATAAAAACATGTAAAATATTCCAAACAGAGGATTTATTTCATGAAGTGTGTAGGATATGTTTCGCTTCATTCCGACTGAAATATGCATATCAAGATATCAACAGATGTCGACGAGACCTCGCCGTCATCCAGAAGGCTTGATTGAAAAGGTTTGTCATTTGATCTGCAGATAAGTATTAATTCAATAAGTGTTGACTATGGAGAGAGAGTGAGGAAAAAAAAGGGAAACGTAGGAGAGAAAAAACATAAAGATTAACTGATGACATGCTCATCTGTGCGCATAAAAAAGGCTTAGTAAAACACGCACATGCTGTTTGTCAATTATTTTGAAAAAAAAATGGAAATGAAGCCCAGGTAATCTCATGAAGTGTAAATAACATTATTTCTCATGGCAGATTAATTGAATAAATTTGACTCCGTTTAGAAATAACAGAATTACATTCTCTTTCAAAGATCCCCTATACCTTTGTGAAAAGGTGAAAAGGAAACAAAAATACACTGTTTCTTTGTCA
>NW_028162269.1:0-9534 GCF_964263955.1 Coregonus lavaretus | reverse complement strand
TTGTGTGTTTGTATTAGCAAATGTAGATAAAGGCTTTTCATTTAGGTGTAGACTACTAGAATGTATTGAAACATATTAATTGTACGCACCTGTGCATGAGGGTGTGTGTGTGTGTGTGTGAGGATGTGTGTGTGTGTGTACGTGTTTCTGTGCATGTATGTGTACGTGCATGTCTGCGTGCCTACCTGTGTGTATGTGTGTGTACATGCGTGTGTTCATGTGTGTGTGCTTGCGTGTGTGTTTCAGCTGTGGGAGGTGTCCTCGGCCAATGAGTGGAAGTCCATAGATGTGGCGGACATGTTCCCGGAGCAGAGTGAGCAGACGGAGGTCATAGTGAAGTGCAGCACCTGGTCAGCAGACGGCAGGAGCATCATCTGTGCTGCCAGGAACGCAGTCTTTGTGAGTGGGATGTGTTTGTGTGTCTGTGTGTGTTGAGTAAACCTCTGCTCTGCTCCATGGGGCCGTGGCGTGGGCACACGGACTGAGGGGTGGTCCCCTGGCGGAGCTCCATGACTCGGACCAGATTTGTTTAGCATGTTGCGATTCATCAGAGTAGGAGCTGGCAGAAAGTTGAATGGACTTTGGTAACTGGGGTACATGAGCTAATGCTCATTCTATGGCTAATACTACACTGAACAAAAATATTAACGCAACATGCAACAATTTCAAAGATTTTACTGAGTTACAGTTCATAGAAGGAAATCAGACAATTGAAATAAATTAATTAGGCCTTAATCTATGGATTTCACATGACTGGGACTATAGATATAGGAATACAGATACCTTTAAAAAAAGAAAAAGTAGGGGCGTGGATCAGAAAACCAGTCAGTATCTGATGTGACCACCATTTGCCTCAGGCAGCACGACACATTTACATTACATTTACGTCATTTAGCAGACGCTCTTATCCAGAGCGACTTACAAATTGACACATCTCCTTTGCATAGAATTGATCAGGCTGTTGATTGTGGCATGTGGAATGTTGTTGGTGGCTGGATTATCTTGACAAAGGAGAAATAGTCACTAACAGGGATGTAAACACATTTGTGCACATACATTTAGAGAAATAAGCTTTTTGTGCATATGGACAATTTCGGGGATCTTTTATTTCAGCTCATGAAACATGGGACCAACACTTTGCATGTTGCGTTTATTTTTGTTCAGTGTATTTTAGCTGGTGCCACTAGCTGGCACTGCTAACCAATACAGCTGGCACTTATTTCTGTAGCTGTGCGCTACTTCTAGCTTGGAGGTTAGTGCTGCTGTTGCTAATGCTAGTTAGTAGGTTTCAATGGACTCCTCTACTGTGTTTGTGTGTGTAGCTGATATCAGTGCCACATCTAGGCCTACATTTTACTCAACAGCATTGGGCCTTGTCTGACCGACAAAACAACTTTCACACACACAAACCTTTTGATGCTAAGAAATGATTTTTTTTATTGATAAAATGTCCAAAGAAATTAAGAACTAAGTGTAGAAAATAGTGAAGAGTGAAAATAAGAACCCACAAGGGGTTTCAACAAGCTAGCTGCCATCCGCTACACCAACACTGGTTCTTCTTTTTTTATTCCCCTCCATCGGAACTTTCTTTTCAGTACTCTGGTTCTTATCACCAGAGGCAATAATGGACAGACCTGAAAGGAGGCGAGAGAGGTCAACTTAATAGGTACCTTTTCAAAAGGCAGTGATGACCCACTATTCTATGGTGATGATAGTGTATGTGGTTAGCTCTAATTCCTGGCCATCCCGTCTTCAGTCAGCTGTTTGTTCCACACAAACAAATAAAACACATTTATGACGGTTATTTTTATTTTCATGACGGTCTTCATCCATAATCGTCGGTTACACGATTATACGTTAATTGTGCCAGCCCTAATCAATTATAGCAGAAACAAATATACAAACAAATAAATATACAAACAAATTAGATTCAAACAGGTAATAAACCGCTTATGCTACCCATCTTTCTCTTTATCTTACCTGTAATATTTCATCAAAAGTTTATCATGACTTCATTTACACATAAAATAACCTTGCAAAATACATTATTTAAATCAGCAAATGGATTTCACAAAATCATTTGACTGCATAACATCAATCGGCAGAAATTAATTTATATACACCACCTTATTGGTCCTGGAAATATTAATTTGAGAAAGAGTAGGCTGCTGTCCTATGGACTGTCTTTCTCCAGATTGACTGTGTCCCGGAATGTTCACTCAGCCAAGATTCTAACCATTATGACATCACCCCAAGCTTGCATACATACCTAAGTGGCCTACAACTTGTAAATGTGTCTATTCTAGTTGTTTATCAATAAAAACAGTTATACGATATAGTAAACAACATACTGTCAGTTCATTGTAAAGTCTAGACCTTCCTGTAGCCTAACTGTGTAGCTTAACAGGCCCATGGTGTCTGCTCTTAAGTATAGTAGCACACATACATGTCATTCTTTAAAATACCCTGATATACGGTATTGTGTTTGTGTGTGTGGACCTTGTTTGTGTTTCTTCACTTGTATGTATTTAGAGTATCTGTTGAATATTTACATGCATCAGTATGCATATTAACCACATAATTACTAGTATCTCCACTGTGTGTACAAAACATTAAGAAGACCTTGCTAATATTGCACCCCCCGCCCCCAGAAAAGCCTAATTTCATCAGGGCATGAACTCTACAGGGTGTCGAAAGCATTCTACAGGGATGTTTGGCCCATGTTTACTCCAGTGCTTCCCACAGTTGTGTCATGTTGGCTGGATGTCCTTTAGGTGGTGGACCATTCTTGATAAAACTGTTGAGCGTGATAAACCCAGCAGCGTTGCAGTTCTTGACACAAACCGGTGCGCCTGGCACCTACTACCATACCCCGTTTAAAGGCACTTACATTTTTTGTCTTGCCCATTCACCTTCTGAATGGCACACATATACAATCCATTTCTCAATTGTCTCAAGGCTTAAAAATCTTTCTTTAACATGTCTCCTCCCCTTCATCTACACTGATTTGAAGTGGATTTAACAAGTGACATCAATAAGGGATCATAGCTTTCACCTGGATCCACCTGGTCAGTCTATGTCATGGAAAGAGCATAGCCTAGCTGTCAATATATTTGTGTTTAGCAGTATGTTCTTGTCTAGCAACTTGTCCTAGAGCAATCTGTCTGTGAAGCAATGAAAATTCCCTGGACAACTTGTCTTTCATGTTTGGTATTTGGGCCTGTCTGTCCATCATAGGGTAGAAGCATGTGTTCTGACTGAGAATGAAGCCGTCCCACTCCTGGGAAATGTATAGGTCTCTGTGTGCCCGTGTCTGTTCTCTCCACTCCAGGAATCAGCGTGGCGTTGAATGTCAGAGTTGTGTCAGTTTGTAGGCTAGTATTGAGAAAAGAACAGACAGGTTATTTATATATTTTTGGCACATTTAGAACTCTTTGTTTTCCACTTCAATCTCTCTCTCTTTCCCTCTCTTTTCTTCGGTCTGCTTTTCCCCTCACAATCCCACACTTTGCCCAGTTGGAAGATATGGAAATCAATCGATGGTTGAGACTCAGGTTGACATTTATTGTATGAGTCTTGCCCTGGAGGCAGAACTGAGCGGTTTCCGCTAGATGGGCCAGCTGCAAAGTCAGAATTTTCTATATCGTAAAAATTCATGAAAACAAAACAGGTGCCTCCAGGGCAAGACTCATGACAATAAATGCCATCCTGCAGTTGAGACTTCACTTAACAGCTTATGAGGCTAATACCATATTGCTTACATCCAATCCCATCCTGTCATGTCCTTTACAGTTCACATTTGAGTCATTTAGCGAAGACTTACAATTAGAGCGACTTACAATTAGACCTCTACATGGGCCGACCTAACAACCTCTGAGCTCTCCAAGGGGCCATCAAGAAGTGTCTAGAAAGCTATCACTAGGTTATGCATGGAAGCCATTTTGTGCCTCACATATTGGCAGTTGCACAAGAGAGCCATCACCAGCTATGGTGTAGTGACAGATCCCTCCTGCTGTTCCCAGGTGTTTGACGTAGAGACGGCGGCCATGTTGTTGGAGATCCGGACCAGTCGTCTGAGCACGGTGCAGTACTGTCATGCCTGTCCCAGCAGCAACCTGGTGGCCATCGCACTGTCACACTATGCTGTGGAGGTACACACACACACACACACACACACACACACACACACACACACACACACAGCCTGTTGACTGTCTTCCTGTTACATTGTACCATGTAGGTACACACACATATGGTGGCTATCAAACTACTACACCATCATACGGCAGGATATGACATCATACGTCTCTTCCCTCCAGCTGTGGGACATAGAGACCAATAAGAAGATGGCTGACTGTAGTGGTCACCTGAGCTGGGTCCACGGAGTCCAGTTCTCCCCCGACGGATCTCTACTGCTCTCTTGCTCTGACGACCAGACCGTCAGGGTAAGTGTGTGTGTGTGTGTGTGTGTGTGTGTGTGTGTGTCTCTCTCTGTCAATAATTTGTCCAATCAGTCTTCATCAGTTAACCCTTTCCGTGCCATATTGTACTTAACTATTGAACCTTTTTAATGGCATAATAAATGTAATGCCGTGGTGTGTGTGTGTGTATCTCAGGTATGGGAGACTAACAAGGTCCACACCTCCTCGGCTGTCTGTCTGAAGAGGGACTCTGACGTGCTCTTTAACAACGGTGACATCATCGTGGTCGCCGCCGACAACCGCAACAGACTGCAGGTGAGAGGGCTGGGCTGGACACACACACACACACACACACACACACACACACACACACACACACACACACACACACACACACACACACACACACACACACACACACACACACACACACACACACACACACACACACACACACACACACACACACACAATGATGTCTTACAGATGTGACAGGGGTTAAGCCAGCAGGCTGACGTGTGTGTGTGTGTGTGTGTGTGTCAGGTGAGGAATGGGAGGACAGGAGCGGTGATGTTCCAGTCAGAGGAGCAGGAGTCTCGTATCCGCTGCACTGCTATCTGCACACAGACCTCAGCCGTGGGGCTGGGACGAGAGGATGGGACCATACAGGTACGCTCACATATACACGCACATACACCTTTACCCATACCTTTACCCCACACACATACCATAAAGCAAACATCTTCAAGGACGAAGAAGTAAGAAAATGCTTACATATAATTTATGCTTAACTTGACAAAAGTGCAGGTGCTATGAGGGAAAAGTGCCAGAAATGTAAAGGGCTTTTGGCTGGAGAAGACGGTATCACTGCCAAACTTGATACAGACCAACTGAGCTGTAGGAAAGGTAGGAAGATACATTTTTGCAGGTAAAGCTGGAAACCATGTTACATCAAAACTAAGTTTGACAGTATTACCACCGGTGCTGTTCTAGTAGTGTTGTGACTATTGTGGTTTGCCTATGCATGGAAGAGTTGGTCAAAGTGGTGTGTGTGTGTGTGTGTGTGTGTGTAAAAATAATGTTCACCTTGCTGGGGGAGGCGTTTGTCACGTCCAGTAATGGCTGGTGACATTGTGCTGACACCCTCTTTGCCTGTCAACCCTGTCTCAGCCCTACTGCACTGTACGGTACCCAGCCCTCTCTCTCTCTGTCTCACTCTCTCTTTCTCTCTCTCTTTCCTTATCTATTTTGTTCTGTCTCTTTCTGCCTCTCTTTTCTACTTGTCCTAAATGAGATTTTTCCTACTTTTTTCCTTTCTTCCTCATACTCTCCTCCTCTTTTTATCTCTCTGTTCTTTCTCTCCCTGTGCTCTACTTGCTCCATCGCTCCCTGTCTCTATGATAAATGGTTGTTTACTGCGAGCGGATGAAGTCCTGGTCCCTTTCGTAAGTGTGTGTGTCCCTGAAAGCCGTAGTGAGTAGTGTCAGACACCCTCTGTCCCCTGGCAGGTGTGTAGTACTCTGTACTCCAGCTGGGGCCGCTCCTCAGGAACCTCTTTAATTAATGAAGGGGCCCTGGGGCCTGGGCTCTAACCAACACAGGGGTTAATGGATTATAATTAGTCAGGCCTCTTCACACAGACACACACACACACGGGCACACACACAAGCACACACACAAGCCTGGGTGTCTGTCTACTCTTCTCACTCAAGAGAGGGAAGAGGACAGGGGGAAGAGGACAGAGGGAAGAGGACAGGGGGAAGAGGATAGAGGGATGAAGGGATAATAATGGTTGAAATGTGTGGAGCTGAAAGACACTGCAGGGTTGTGTAGTATCAGTGACTTGATATGTGAAAAGTGGGCATACCATGAAAATGTTGGTTTCACTGTGAGTATACTCTGTGTTCCATTACATCTAATTCCTCTCCTTTACACCAGGGGGAGCTGCTGCTTTGTTTCCTTCCAGGTCCGCTGCTGCAGTAGGCTGCCCTCTCTCTCTCTCTCTCTCTCGCTCTCTCTCTCTCTCTCTCCCCCTCTCTCTCTCCCTCTCTACACATCAGAGCCACTGTGCTATTAGAGCAGAGAGGGAAAAATTGACCAGAACTGTAATGAACTCACAAAGCAATGCCCTCATTGTCATTGACTCAGTTTGACGCATTCTAATCTTCTTTCTGGGCCGTAATTGCCACTTTGATTGTTTCTGTTCTCTTCTCTGTTGAAATGACATGCTGTTTTTCTATTAAGAAGGAAAAGAGTAGAGGGTGAGCTGGAGAAAGAGGGACAGGAGTGCTGCAGAGGGCAGAGAGTGACTGTGTGTGTGTGTTCGTTCTATGAATGTATTTCAAGGCCTACCTTCAAACTCAGTGCCTCTTTGCTTGACATCATGGGAAAATCAAAAGAAATCAGCCAAGACCTCAGGGAAAAAAATGGTAGATCTCCACAAGTCTGGTTCATTCTTGGGAGCAATTTCCAAATGCTTGAAGGTACCACGTTCATCTGTACAAACAATAGTACGCAAGTATAAACACCATGGGACCACGCATCCGTCATACTGCTCAGGAAGGAGGCGCGTTCTGTCTCCTAGAGATGAACATACTTTGGTGCGAAAAGTGCAAATCAATCCCAGAACAACAGCAAAGGACCTTGTGAAGATGCTGGAGGAAACAGGTACAAAAGTATCTATATCCACAGTAAAACGAGTCCTATATCGACATAACCTGAAAGGCCGCTCAGCAAGGAAGAAGCCACTGCTCCAAAACCGCCATAAAAAAGCCAGACGACGGTGTGCAACTGCACATGGGGACAAAGATCGTACTTTTTGGAGAAATGTCCTCTGGTCTGATGAAACAAAAATAGAACTGTTTGGCCATAATGACTATCGTTATGTTTGGAGGAAAAGTGGGGTACTTGCAAGCCAAAGAACACCATCCCAACCGTGACGCACGGGGGTGGCAGCATCATGCTGTGGGGGTGCTTTGCTGTGGAGGGACTGGTGCACTTCACAAAATAGATGGCATCATGAGGAAGGAAAATTATGTGGATATATTGAAGCAACATCTCAAGACATCAGTCAGGAAGTTAAAGCTTGGTCGCAAATGGGTCTTCCAAATGGACAATGACCCCAAGCATACTTCCAAAGTTGTGGCAAAATGGCTTAAGGAGAACAAAGTCAAGGTATTGGAGTGGCCATCAAAAAGCCCTGACCTCAATCCTATATATTTTTTTGGGCAGAACTGAAAAAGCGTGTGCGAGCAAGGAGGCCTACAAACCTGACTCAGTTACACCAGCTCTGTCAGGAGGAATGGGCCAACATTCACCCAACTTATTGTGGGAAGCTTGTGGAAGGCTACACAAAAAGTTTGACCCAAGTTAAACAATTTAAAGGCAATGCTACCAAAAACGAATTGAGTGTATGTAAACTTCTGACCCACTGGGAATGTGATGAAATAAATAAAAGCTGAAATGAATAACTCACTCTACTATTATTCTGACATTTCAGATTCTTAAAATAAAGTGGTGATCCTAATTGACCTAAGACAGGGAATTTGTACTAGGATTAAATGTCAGGAATTGTGAAAAACTGAGTTTAAATGTATTTGGCTAAGGTGTATGTAAACCTCCGACTTCAACTGTATGTGCGTCAGTGGAGGCTGCTGAGGGGAGGACGGCTCATAACAATGTCTGGAATGGAGTCAATGGAGTGGTATCAAACACGTGGCTTCCAAGTGATTGATACCACTCCGTTGACTCCAGTCCAGCCATTGTTATGAGCCGTCCTCCCCTCAGCAGCCTCCACTGTGTGCTTCGACCTGGATTCAAATAATATTAGAAATACTTTGTGTTTGCTTTAGTCTGCCTAGAGTGCTAGATGGGCAGTGTGTGCACTTTTGGGACTATTCCATTGGTCCATTGCACCAGGCTCAATCAAGTCCAGATCTTTTTCAAATAGTATTTGAACCTAGGTCTGGTGTGTGTTCCTTGACCTTCTCAAAGGGATTGTGATCAGTGTCAGGGTGAGGGATAGCTCAGTTACTGTGGAGTGATTTATTATTCAAATGGAGTTTAAAGTGCACGTCACAGCATATCTTCCTGTTCGCTGCATTACACTAGGGAGGCTGCAAATGTGGATAAAAACGGTTCAGGGATCAGTACATGTTAACCCGCTCATCGTAACGTGCTTCGATGAACACTGCTCTCAGATCAGATCTGTGCCGCTTCGTTGATAAGCCAAACTAGTATTCCTAACGGTAACATGTTTTACTCAACTTTTTCCCCCCCATATCGCCCTGAGCACCCTCCCTGCTGTGTCATTCCGAAACCTTGAGGTGAGCTGGCAACCTTTGAAACCCGTGTCCCAGTAGCATAGCAGAGCGTCCTCTGGTTGGCGCCCTGAGGCTAGCATTCTCACACGTTTGTTTGAAGTGGGGTTTTATTTGAGAGGTTTAAATATTTTAGCACAAGGTGAATCCTAGATTGAGATTTCACCTTGTGCTCAGTATGGAGTGTGTGTCTGTGTGTGTCTGTCTGTGTGTGTGTGTGTGTGTGTGTGTGTGTGTGTGTGTGTGTGTGTGTGTGTGTGTGTGTGTGTGTGTGCTTGCGTGCATGTGTAGCATTTTTCAGCTAAAGTTATGAGCTTGTGTGTTTCTTTCCCTTTTGGTTTATTGGTTTACACTACAGATATCATACCAGGAGGGTTAATTGAGTTTAATTATTGAGTGATAATAGTAATAGACTTCAATTATGACCCCTGTTGTTTCTCAATCGTAACATTTTAGTTAATAACTTAAGTTTAATCACTTAATTAAGTTTACAATAATGTCCAATAGTTCAATGTCAAGTTAGCGAAGACAGCATAGAGCCATAACTACATGGAACTCTATTCCACATCAAGTTAGCAAAGACAGAGCAGGAAGTTTCTAAGACAGTACTCTAATGTACTCTAGGTTGTCAGAGTTGCCGTTGTCTTCCTTATAAGATTAAAGCGGTTTTGTAACTTGAAGCCAGTTCTTTGCGCATCAAAGCTGCTTTTTCTCTTGCTCTGACAGTTGTCTGTCAGACCCTCACACAAAGCAGTCAGGGCAGATCTGCCGTCCGCTGTCCGACAGGGCTGATC
>NW_028162270.1:0-76984 GCF_964263955.1 Coregonus lavaretus | reverse complement strand
GTGAGACACACACCGTCTGTCACTCTATCACATTAAATAACACACACCCCCCTGCCCAAAACCCAGCCGCTCCAAACCCAGTCTGAGTCGCTCCAGTGAAAAATGAAATGCATTTGTTCAACTTGAACAGGCAGGCTGGAGTGTGTCCTCATGCTGTCACTGTCAGTCCCTGATTCTGACATGACTGACTTGAGTGATGAGTGCACATTTCTGGAGAGTGGATCTGAGGTTGGAAGAACTGTGTAATAGAGTGCTGAAGGACTCACCAAAGTTGTTCTGTATTCAGGTGGTGACCTACCTGGCAGGCTGTGGGCTGCAGAGCTGTGCCATGCTCCTGGCTAAAGGATATCCTGACATTGGCTGGAACCCCATAGAGGGAGAGAGATACCTGTCCTTCCTCCGCTTTGCTGTCTTCAGCAACGGTGAGAGAGAGAGAGAGAGAGAGAGAGAGAGAGAGAGAGAGAGAGAGAGAGAGAGAGAGAGATTTTAGCGCTAGTTACTCTGAGGATGAAGTGGATAAACCATTGGTTGTGGATTGGCTGTCTATCTTATTCAATATAAATTTGTAATGAAACTCTCCCAATCCCTTCCTTTCCTAATGCCCCTCTCCCCCTTTCTCCACCCCTCCCTGCCTCCCTTACCCCCCCACCTCCATCCCTCCCTGCCTCCCTTACCCCCCCCCCCACCCCCCCTCCCTCCATCCCTGCAGGTGAGAGTGTAGAGGAGAACTCTAACACGGTGGTGAAGCTGCTGATCAGGCGTCCAGAGTGTTTTGGTCCCGCCCTGAGAGGAGAGGGGGGCAACGGCCTGCTGGCGGCCATGTTGGAAGCCATTAAGATATCTGAGGACCCTGCTCTGGACCTGCCCTCTACAGCCGAGGGAGAACCTTCTGGGTAATTCAATCTCAAGCACTCATCATCAGATGACACCTTTATAATTAACATAGGATCATTGAGTAGTGGAATGAATATGGAAGACAATTCAAGGTTGAGCTTCAATTCAAGGCTGAGAGCTTCAATTCAATTCCTTTACAAGAAATGCAGATGGATAGGGGCTATAGGGGTGGAGTTGGAAACTGACAATCTGCTATGGAGCTTTTTTAAACCATGAGCTTTATTCATTCAGTCAGGGAGGACTTTAGCCATACATCTAGAGATGACCTTTCAGCTCATTAGAAGTGACTTGTTTATCTGTGTCCTAGGTCTGGTGAGGATGAGGAGGAAGAGGTGGTCCACACAGGAAACGCCATCATGTCCTTCTACTCTGCCCTTATTGACCTGCTGGGGCGCTGCGCTCCTGAGATGCACGTGAGTGACAACACCTTTTATTAGTTATTTTGTTATTATCAAATCTTTATTTATCGATGATAGTCTCATTGAGATACAATCTCGAGATACCCGAGAGAAACCTGGACCAGAACAACATCAAGGTCATCAGAAAAGAAAGAAAAGAAAACAAAGCTTTTCATCACAAACGTGTCCTGAGTTATCCGACCAACGATGTGTGAGGGCCAATGTTTCTAGTGACCCAGAGGAAGTTTCTGGTTTCTTCACAGCTGCAGAAGTTAGATCAGTGCCTTGTCTCTCTCCCGTCTCCTGTCTGTTTGGCATGCTGTCCTTACCCCCCAAATTCATCATCTACATATTATCAGTGACACTTCAGCTCTATTCACAGTCCTCCTTCCACTGCTGCTCTCTCTGTCTCTCCCTCGCTCTCTCCCTTCCTTCTCCCTCTCCTCCTCCCTTCCTTCTCCCTCTCCTCCTCCCTTCCTTCTCCCTCTCCTCCTCCCTTCCTTCTCCCTCTCCTCCTCCCTTCCTTCTCCCTCGCTCTCTCCCTTCCTTCTCCCTCTCCTCCTCCCTTCCTTCTCCCTCTCCTCCTCCCTTCCTTCTCCCTCTCCTCCTCCCTTCCTTCTCCCTCGCTCTCTCCCTTCCTTCTCCCTCTCCTCCTCCCTTCCTTCTCCCTCTCCTCCTCCCTTCCTTCTCCCTCTCCTCCTCCCTTCCTTCTCCCTCTCCTCCTCCCTTCCTTCTCCCTCTCCTCCTCCCTCTCTCTCCCTTCCTTCTCCCTCTCCTCCTCCCTCTCTCTCCCTTCCTTCTCCCTTCCTTCTCCCTCTCCTCCTCACTCTCTCTCCCTTCCTTCTCCCTCTCCTCCTCCCTTCCTTCTCCATCTCCTCCTTCCTTCCTTCTCCCTCTCCTCCTCCCTTCCTTCTCCCTCTCCTCCTCCCTTCCTTCTCACTCTCCTTCTCCCTCTCTCTCCCTCTCCCCCTCTTTCTCAGTTGATCAACAAGGGTAAAGGCGAGGCGTTGCGTATCCGTGCCATCCTGCGGTCCCTGGTTCCTACCACAGACCTGGTGGGCATCATCAGTATACCACTCAAGATGCCCATTGTCAATAAAGGTAGGACCTAATGACTAAATACCTCAGATGAATGTCACATTTTTAATATGTATTGGTTGTATCAGAACATTTCTATCCTAAAAGTCCAATTTTGGTTGATATTTGAATGAGTTGTCCAGAAACATTACTCTGTTGATTAAGTATGGTGAAGTAACATGGAACAATGTGGACTTGTTTCTGGTCAACAAGACCCTGCTGTGTTTTAATGTTAAGCACATGTTACACTGTAGTAGAAGGTTCATCTTCTGGTGTCAGAGCTTTCGTATCCTATTCCACTCACAGTCACATCTTGGGCTACAACATAAATCTATCAGCCGTATGAGGTGAAGGCTCTTATATCTTCCTGATTGGGTTGTCTGCTTACACCTTGAGGAGTAGGTCTCTACCCGTTTCTCAGTCCATGTTTCCACTGCAGCCTGCAAGGTCTTCGCTTTCCCAATTTGTGCTTTATCTAAAAGTGTTCATGTTTGGTTAAAGTATATGAAGTCGTAGCATGGAATATGTGTTTGTAGTGGAGTAGCTAACTATAAACTTCTTTGCCAAAAATCCAATCAACCTTTCCCATTTTCAATTTTCTTCATGAGAAATTCTAATGAGAAAGCATACAGTATCTTACTTATTGAATGAACTTCCGCCACCTCTCACCCTCTCTAATCTGTTTCCTACAGTGAAGTATTCTCCCAAGAGATCCTTCCTTACACTGTAAATTACTTTTTCAAAGGACTTCTCTCTGCTTGTCCTAGTATGCTCTCCACACTCACTCAGTTTTTCAGATAACATTTGTTTCTTTTCCCAACCTGTATTAAACCTGGTAGATATGTTGCATCTCATTCTATGTGAGAACTTTATTTAGCTCTACACTTCTCCCCATTTAGACCATCCTGTGTTAGTGTAACGACAAAACAAAGACTTCCTCTGTCCTCTCACCAACCTGGTTTCACCGCTTCTATAATCGCTTTGTTTTGTTACCTCTACCTCCTCTTCCTCATCCTCTTCCTCCTCCTCTTCTACCTCCTCTACCTTCTCTTCCTCTTCCTCTACTTGCTCTTCCTCCTCTACATCCTCCTCTTCCTCCCCCTCCTCTTCCTCCTCTACCGCCTCTTCCTCCTCCTCTACCTCCTCCTCCTCTTCCTCCTCTACCTCCTCTTCCTCCTCCTCTTCTTCCTCCTCCCCTTCCTCATCTACCTCCTCTTCCTCCTCCTCTTCCTCCTCTTCCTCCTCTACCTCCTCCTCCACCCCCAGACGGTAGTGTGACGGAGCCGGACATGTCGGCTAGTTTCTGTCCGGATCACAAGGCTCCCATGGTGTTGTTTCTCGACCGTGTGTACGGTGTGGAGGACCAGAGCTTCCTGCTACACCTGTTGGAGGTGGGCTTCCTGCCTGACCTCCGTGCCTCCGCCTCCCTGGACACGGTGAGTAGGGGAGACAAATCAATCTATCAGTCAGTCAGTCAGTGAACCACAGTCAGTCTGTGAACCAGTCAGTCAGTGAACCAGTCAGCCAGCCAGCCAGTCAGTCAATGAACCAGTCAGTGAATCAGTCAGCCAGTCAGTGAACCACAGTCAGTCTGTGAACCAGTCAGTCAGTGAACCAGTCAGTAATTCAGTCAGCCAGCCAGTCAGTCAGTGAACCAGTCAGTCAGTTAGTCAGTCAGCCAGCCAGTCAGTCAGTGAATCAGTCAGCCAGTCAGTGAACCAGTCAGTCAGTCAGTGAACCAGTCAGTCAACCTGTGAACCAGTCAGTGAGTGAACCAGTCAGTCATTCAGTCAGCCAGCCAGTCAGTCAGTGAACCAGTCAGTCAGTTAGTCAGTCAGCCAGTCAGTCAGTCAGTCAGTCAGTGAACCAGTCAGCCAGTTAGTCAGTCAGTGAACCAGTCAGTCAGTGAACCAGTCAGTCAGTCAGTCAGTCAGTCAGTCAGTCAGTGAACCAGTCAGTCAGTCAGTGAACCAGTCAGTGAACCAGTCAGTCAGTAAACCAGTCAGTAAACCAGTCAGTCAGTCAGTCAGTCAGTGAACCAGTCAGTGAACCAGTCAGTCAGTCAGTAAGTCAGTGAACCAGTCAGTGAACCACTCAGTCAGTCTTCCCTGGACACGGTGAGTAGGAGAGAGTAGTATTCCCCATGCTGGCACTGAGACTGTAGCCATGGGAGACCGTCGCCATGGGACGGACCTCTGTAATTGCTTTACCCATAATCCCTTGGGAGAGAGAGAGAAAGTGATGCTGACAGTCCCCATTTATCTCAATACCTGCTGAAACAGTCTGCCTTAGGGGTTACTGTGACCTCAGGGATATCATCTAACTCACAGGGGGAACCAAACTCAGTCCCTTGATGTACAATTGTGTACTTCACGTGTTGAGATTCTCTTTAATAGTTGTTTACAGTGGTTAGTTGTCACAAACCATTGGTACTGGAGAGCTATTGGGTGGGCAGGCTTTTCTTTCAGCCCAGCTCTAATGATTAGTTGTTAAGCTGAACTGGTGGTTTAGTGTTAGGTTGGGGCACATTACAGCCTGTAGATGTCCAGAACCACTGGTTTGTGAGCACTGTATTGATGCTTTAGGGAGAAACGGAGCAATAAATAACCGGTCTCAAAGGAATTGAATTGAGAAGTCCAGTGTTGGTGATGACCACTGGTCTATCCACTCTCATTCACTATCATGTAATTCTGTCCTCCGGCCTGTAGGATGTGCTGAGCACCACAGAGACCGCGCTGGCCATGAACAGGTACATCGGTTCGGCCCTGCTTCCCCTGCTGACCAGGTGTGCTGACCAGTTCTCGGGCACGGAGCACTACGCAGCGCTCATCGACTCTACGCTCCACACTATCTATCGGCTGTCCAAGGGACGCTCCCTCACCAAGGCCCAGAGAGACTCTATCGAGGAGTGTCTGCTCGCCATCTGCAAGTAAGTATTAATAAAGACTCACAGCATGTTGTGAACCTCTCAGACCTCTAAAACCTCTCTGTGGACCTCTAAGGCTCTATTGACGTCCTGGAATCTCCTGTGACTATTGCGTTTTCAGTGGCCAACTAATCTATAGCAGTGGTAGCTTTAGGTCAATGCCAGGGTTGCAAAATTCCAATAACTTTCACAAAATTCCCTGGTTTTCCAGAATTACTGATTGGAATTTCGCAACCCTAGTCAGAGCCTTATATTCCAACCTGAGGTATCCTCATATTTGACTGTATGTGTCACATCTATCTCTTCCCCTGCTGCGCTACAGACACCTGCGTCCCTCCATGATGCAGCAGCTGCTGAGACGTCTGGTGTTTGATGTTCCCCTGCTGACAGAGTACTGCAAGATGCCACTCAGGGTAAGATCCCATTCTCACAGTGTACTGCAAGATGCCACTCAGGGTAAGATCCCATTCTCACAGAGTACTGCAAGATGCCACTCAGGGTAAGATCCCATTCTCACAGAGTACTGCAAGATGCCACTCAGGGTAAGATCCCATTCTCACAGAGTACTGCAAGATGCCACTCAGGGTAAGATCCCATTCTCACAGAGTACTGTAAGGGGCCTGATGGTAAGACCCCCCCCCCCCCCCCCCCTCCCTTTGTGGTTAGGGTGAGAACAGATCCGTTGACACCCCTTGCCTCCCTCCCTCTCTCCCTCCCTCCACTCACAAAAACAATGAGTCTTAACTTCCTCTCATCTCAGCTTCTACTAGTTGTAGTTTGCTGGCTCTCTCTTTCCCCTGGGTGGGTGGGGGTGGGGGGTGGGTAGGTGTGACCTCTGTCTGATGACACGTCTGTCTCACTCCTAGCTGATAACACGGTATCTAGTACATACCGTACCTAGAACATTTATTTAAACAGGACACTGACTTTTACCGACATGTACGTTCATTTACAGAATCTCAACAGGATATTGACTTGAATACTTAATTGACTTCAAGCGGTTTGGAAGACAGGGGGTACACATGCTTGAATTCAGAATCAGTGGGAGGGAGATATGTTAACTCTTTCCTGATTTTAATTCTTCTAGCTTCTGACCGCCCACCACCAATACAAGTCATCTTCATTTCCTCTCATCTTACTTTCCACTAGTAGCTACTACCCGGACGGGTTTCAGCAGCAGGATACTGACTGTTTTCTCCTTGTATTTCCTACAGCTGCTGACCGAACACTATGAGCAGAGCTGGAAGTACTACTGTCTTCCCTCGGGGCTGGGGAGCTCCGGCATGGCCTCAGAGGAGGAGCTGCTGCTCACCAGGAAACTCTTCTGGGGAATATTCGACTCCCTCTCAACAAAGGTAAGGATGGTACTGTTACAGTTGAAGTCGGAAGTTTACATACACTTTAGCCAAATACATGTCAACTCAGTTTTATCACAATTCCTGACATTTAATCCTAGTAAAAATTCCCTGTTTTAGGTCAGTTAAGATCACCACTTTATTTTAAGAATGTGAAATGTCAGAATAATAGTAGAGAGAATGATTTATTTCAGCTTTTATTTATTTCATCACATTCCCAGTGGGTCAGAAGTGTACATACACTCAATTAGTATTTGGTAGCATTGCCTTTAAATTGTTTAACTTGGGTCAAACGTTTCGGGTAGCCTTCCACAAGCTTCCCACAATAAGTTGGGTGAATCTTGGCCCATTCCTCCTGACAGAGCTGGTGTAACTGAGTCAGGTTTGTAGGCCTCCTTGCTCGCACACGCTTTTTCAGTTCTGCCCACAAATGTTCTATAGGATTGAGGTCAGGGCTTTGTGATGGCCACTCCAATACCTTGACTTTGTTGTCCTTAAGCCATTTTATAATTATAATAATAATAATAATAATAATAATAATATGCCATTTAGCAGACGCTTTTATCCAAAGCGACTTACAGTCGTGCGTGCATACATTTTTGTGTATGGGTGGTCCCGGGGATCGAACCCACTACCTTGGCGTTACAAGCGCCGTGCTCTACCAGCTGAGCTACAGAGGACCACAACTTGCCACAACTTTGGAAGTATGCTTGTCCATTTGGAAGACCCATTTGCAACCAAGCTTTAACTTCCTGACTGATGTCTTGAGATGTTGCTTCAATATATTCACATAATCTTCCTTCCTCATGATGCCATCTATTTTGTGAAGTGCACCAGTCCCTCCTGCAGCAAAGCACCCGCACAGCATGATGCTGCAACCCCCTGTCACGTTCGTCGAGGAGTGAAGGAGACCAAGGCGCAGCGAGTGAAAAGAACATGTTGACTTTAATACTTAAAGCAACCAAAAACAACAAACCAAAGCGACGAATGTGAAGTCCAATAGTGACAAAGACTAAACAGGAACAAAAACCCACAAAACCCAGGTGAAACCACACAGTTTAAATATGGCTCCCAATCAGAGATAACGAGCCAACAGCTGACACTCGTTACCTCCGATTGGGAGTCATATGACTAATCAAGAACAATCACCAAACATAGAAATGAACAACTAGAATACCCAACATAGAAATACACCCAAACAATGAAAATGAACAACCCTGGCTCAATAATCAAAGTCCATGGAGCCAGAGTGTCACAGTACCCCCCCCTAAAGGTGCGAACTCCGGGCGCACCAGCATACAGTCTAGGGGAGGGTCTGGGTGGGCGTCTGTCCATGGTGGCGGCTCTGGCCCAGGTCGTGGTCCCCACCCCACCTTAGTCACTATCCGCTTCCGTAGCCCCCTCCACCTGACCACCCCCCAACTAAACCCCACTGGATTAAGGGGCGGCACCGGACTAAGGGGCAGCACCGGACTAAGGGGCAGCACCGGACTAAGGGACAGTACCTGACTAAGGGGCAGCACCGGCCTGAGGGGCAGCACCGGACTGAATGGCGGATCCTGGCTGGCTGGCTCTGGCGGATCCTGGCTGGACGGCTCTGGCGGATCCTGGCTGGACGGCTCTGGCGGATCCTGGCTGGCGGAAGGCTCTGGCTGATCCTGTCTGGCAGAAGGCTCTGGCTGATCCTGTCTGGCGGAAGGCTCCGGCTGATCCTGTCTGGCGTACGGCTCTGGCTGATCCTGTCTGGCGGAAGGCTCTGGCTGCTCCTGTCTGGCGGAAGGCTCTGGCTGATCCTGTCTGGCGGAAGGCTCTGGCTGCTCCTGTCTGGCGGAGAGCTCTAGCGGCTCCGGTCTGGCGGACGGCTCTGAAGGCTCATGGCAGACGGGCGGCTTTGCAGGCTCAGTACAGACGGGCAGTTCCTGCGGCGCTTGGCAGACGGACAGTTCAGACGGCGTTGGGCAGACGGACAGTTCAGGCCCCGTTGGGCAGACGGCAGACTCTGGCCGTCTGAGGCGCATCGTAGGCCTGGTGCGTGGTGCCGGAACAGGAGGTACCGGGCTGAGGACACGCATCTCAGGGCTAGTGTGGGGAGAAGCAACAGGGCATGCTGGACCCTGGGGACGCACCGTAGGCCTGATGCGTGGTGCCGGAACTGGAGGTACCGGGCTGAGGACACGCATCTCAGGGCTAGTGCGGGAAGCAGCAACAGGGCATGCTTGGCCCTGGGGACGCACCGTAGGCCTGATGCGTGGTGCCGGAACTGGAGGTACCGGGCTGAGGACACGCATCTCAGGGCTAGTGCGGGAAGCAGCAACAGGACGCACAGGACTCTGGGGACACACAGGAGGCTTGGTGCGTGGTGTCTGCACTGGTGGTAAAGGGCTGGAGACACGCACCATAGAGCCAGTGCGTGGAGGAGACACAGGGCTCTGAAGACGCACTGGAAACCTGGTGCGTGGTGTAGGTACTGGTGGTACTGGGCTGGAGCGAGGAGGTGGTACCGGAAATACCGGACCGTGCAGGCGTACTGGCTCCCTTGAGCACTGAGCCTGCCCAACCTTCCCTGGGTTGATGCTCCCCGTCGCCCGACCAGTACGGGGAGGTGTAATAACCCGCACCGGCCTATGTGGGCGAACCGGGAACACCATGCGCAAGGCTGGTGCCATGTACGCCGGCCCGAGGAGACGCACTGGTGACCAGCTGCGTGGGACCGGCTTCATGACATCCGGCTCAACACTCAATCTAGCCCGGCCGATACGTGGAGCTGGACTGTACCGAACCGGGCTATGCCTGCGTACAGGAGACACCATGCGCTCAACTGCGTAACACGGTGTCTGCCCGTACTCTCGCTCTCCACGGTCAGTCCAGGGAGTAGGCGCAGGTCTCCTACCTGACTTCGCCACACTCCCTCTTAGCCCCCCCCCAATAAATTCTTGGGTAGTACCCACAGGCTTCCAGTCTTGCCTCCGTGCTGCCTCCTCATATCGCCGCCTCTCGGCTTTAGCTGCCTCCAGCTCTTCACGAGGACGGCGATATTCTCCCGGTTGTGCCCAAGGCCCCTTACCATCCAGAATCTCCTCCCATGTCCATGAATCCTTTATGGGTGGATATAAATCCTGTGTAGGTGGATCCTGTTGCCGCTTGACACGCCGCTTGGTCCTTTTATGGTGGGTTTTTCTGTCACGTTCGTCGAGGAGTGAAGGAGACCAAGGCGCAGCGAGTGAAAAGAACATGTTGACTTTAATACTTAAAGCAACCAAAAACAACAAACCAAAGCGACGAATGTGAAGTCCAATAGTGACAAAGACTAAACAGGAACAAAAACCCACAAAACCCAGGTGAAACCACACAGTTTAAATATGGCTCCCAATCAGAGATAACGAGCCAACAGCTGACACTCGTTACCTCCGATTGGGAGTCATATGACTAATCAAGAACAATCACCAAACATAGAAATGAACAACTAGAATACCCAACATAGAAATACACCCAAACAATGAAAATGAACAACCCTGGCTCAATAATCAAAGTCCATGGAGCCAGAGTGTCACACCCCCGTGCTTCACGGTTGGGATAGTGTTCTTCGGCTTGCAAGTTCTCCCTTTTTCCTCCAAACATAACGATGGTCATTATGGCCAAACAGTTCTATTTTTGTTTCATCAGACCAGAGGACATTTCTCCCAAAAGTACGATCTTTTATTATGACTGTATCTCTAGGAAGCAGAAGAGAGAGTTTATTTATTTTCCCTTTTGTACTTTAACTATTTGCCCATACTATACCATTTGAAATGTCTTTATGAGTGTAATGTTTACTGTTAATTTTGAGACAGAGACACAGAGACAGAGACAGAGACAGAGACAGAGACAGAGACAGAGACAGAGACAGAGACAGAGACAGAGAGAGAGAGAGAGAGAGAGAGAGAGAGAGAGAGAGAGAGAGAGAGAGAGAGAGAGAGAGAGAGGAGCTAAAGTGTCGCTGAAATATAAATCATTCATCAGAATGTGACAGATCACTGCTCTCCGGCTCTGCAGAGTGTCTCTCTGTGTCTGTCTCTCTGTCTCTGTTGTCTCCCTTCTGTCTCTGCTGTCTCCATTCTCTCTCTCTCTCTCCCTCAATCTGCTCCCTCTCTCCCTGCAGGAGCAGACATGTCCTCTTTTGACCCAACTAGACCTGTCTAAGAGAGCAGGAGATAGCGTGACATAGAGACAGAGAGAAAGAAAGGGAGATAGATGAGTGGAAGTGACAGATAACTGTTTGTTACCTCAACCCTCTGTGTCCTCCTGTCTCCTCTGTCTCCCTCTGTCTCTGTTGTCTCCCCCCTGTGTCTGTTGTCTCCCCCCTGTCTCTGTTGTCTCCCCTCTGTCTCTGTCTGTCTCCCTGTGTCTCCCCCATACAGAAGTTTGACTCTGACCTGTTCAAAACTGCCATGGCCTGTCTGAGTGCCATCGCTGGGTCGTTGCCACCTGACTATGTGGATACCAGCCCTGGTGCCACCCTGGAGAAGCAGACGTCTGTGGACGCACACGGCAACTTCGACCCCAAACCCATCAACACTGCCAAGTGAGTGGCCCAGGAGAGAGAGAAGCTTTGACCTTTAAAAGCTCTTATTCAACCCCTTGCCCAAATTAGCACATCAAGGTCAGGATCCACAGAACACAGCCTTACTACAACACCATATAGGACTAACTACAACACCTCTGTCTCCCTCTGTCTCTCCCTTCTGTCTCTGTTGTCTCCCCCTGTCTCCCCCTGTCTATGTTGTCTCCCCCCTGTCTCTGTTGTCTCCCCTCTGTCTCCCCTCTGTCTCTGTTGTCTCCCCTCTGTCTCCCTTCTGTCTCTGTTGTCTCCCCTCTGTCTCTGTTGTCTCCCCTCTGTCTCTGTTGTCTCCCTCTGTCTCTGTTGTCTCCCTCTGTCTCTGTTGTCTCCCTCTGTCTCTGTTGTCTCCCCCTGTCTCTGTTGTCTCCCTTCTGTCTCACTTCTGTCTCTGTTGTCTCCCTTCTGTCTCCCTCTGTCTCTGTTATCTCCCTCTGTCTCTGTTGTCTCCCCCTGTCTCTGTTGTCTCCCCTCTGTATCTGTTGTCTCCCTCTGTCTCTGTTGTCTCCCCCTGTCTCTGTTTTCTCCCTCTGTCTCTGTTGTCTCCCCCTGTCTCTGTTGTCTCCCCTCTGTCTCTGTTGGCTCCCTTCTGTCTCCCCCTGTCTCTGTTGTCTCCCTCTGTCTCTGTTGTCTCCCTCTGTCTCCCCCTGTCTATGTTGTCTCCCTCTGTCTCCCCCTGTCTCTGTTGTCTCCCCCTGTCTCTGTTGTCTCCCTCTGTCTCTGTTGGCTCCCTCTGTCTCTGTTGTCTCCCCCTGTCTCTGTTGTCTCCCTCTGTCTCTGTTGTCTCCCTTCTCCCTTCTGTCTCCCTCTGTCTCCCTTCTGTCTCCCCCTGTCTCTGTTGTCTCCCTCTGTCTCTGTTGTCTCCCTCTGTCTCTGTTGTCTCCCTTCTATCTCCCCCTGTCTCTGTTTACTCCCTCTGTCTCCCCCTGTCTCTGTTGTCTCCCTCTGTCTACACTGTCTCTGTTGTCTCCCTCTGTCTCCCCCTGTCTCTGTTGTCTCCCTCTGTCTCCCCCTGTCTCTGTTGTCTCCCTCTGTCTCCCCTGTCTCTGTTGTCTCCCTCTGTCTCCCCCTGTCTCTGTTGTCTCCCTCTGTCTACACTGTCTCTGTTGTCTCCCTCTGTCTCCCCCTGTCTCTGTTGTCTCCCTCTGTCTACACTGTCTCTGTTGTCTCTCTCTGTCTCCCCCTGTCTCTGTTGTCTCCCTCTGTCTCCCTCTGTCTCTGTTGTCTCCCTCTGTCTCTGTTGTCTCCCCTGTCTCTGTTGTCTCCCTTCTGTCTCCCTTTTGTCTCTGTTGTCTCCCTTCTGTCTCCCTCTGTCTCTGTTGTCTCCCCCTGTCTCTGTTGTCTCCCCTCTGTCTCTGTTGTCTCCCCTCTGTCTCTGTTGTCTCCCACTGTCTCTGTTGTCTCCCTCTGTCTCTGTTGTCTCCCCTCTGTATCTGTTGTCTCCCCTCTGTCTCTGTTGTCTCCCCCTGTCTCTGTTGTCTCCCTCTGTCTCTGTTGTCTCCCCCTGTCTCTGTTGTCTCCCCTCTGCTCCCTCTGTCTCCCCCTGTCTCTGTTGTCTCCCTCTGTCTCCCCCTGTCTCTGTTGTCTCCCTCTGTCTCCCCCTGTCTCTGTTGTCTCCCTCTGTCTCCCCCTGTCTCTGTTGTCTCCCTCTGTCTACCCTGTCTCTGTTGTCTCCCTCTGTCTCCTCCTGTCTCTGTTGTCTCCCCCTGTCTCTGTTGTCTCCCTCTGTCTCCCCCTGTCTCAGTTGTCTCCCTCTGTCTCCCCCTGTCTCTGTTGTCTACCCCTGTCTCTGTTGTCTCCCCTCTATACCATGGGAGCAGAGGGAGACTAGCCCTTACTGCACTAGATGTCTAGGTTGTGTTGAAATGAAGGACTAACAGTGGTGTCTCTGTCCTCCTTCCTCCTAGTATCTCCCTTCCAGAGAAACTGGACTACATCGCCAACAAGTTTGCAGAGCATTCCCACGTCAAGTGGTCCTCAGAGAAGGTACTGTTACCTCAACAACTAGGTTGAAACGCTGCCTTTCCTGTGTAAGAGTGTGAATGTAAGGTCTTTACATGGCCTAACTCCTGATCTCCAGGTGACAGCGGGTTGGAAAATGGGAGAGTGCGTGGATGATGATGCCAAAACTCACCCTCTGCTGAAGCCTTACAAGTCACTCAGTGAGACGGTACTGTTGATATTATAACCCTAATCTCAGAGTCCAGAAAACACATTTTCTCTGCACTAGCTACTGTAGCTAGCTAACGATCTGTCACAAGAGATAGCTGTAACCCGTCGTATTAATTGTGACAGATATGATTGAAAGGGTAATTTACTATACAGGGTGCGCATGTGTCCTCCCTGTGTAGGAGAGGGAGACGTACCGCTGGCCAGTGAAGGAGTCTTTAAAGAGTATGCTGGCTATGGGCTGGAACATGGAGAGGACTAAAGAGGGAGAGGCCATGTTCATCGAGAAACAAAGCAAGATCTCAGAGTCCACCCAGGTAGTGTGTGTGTATATATATATATACTGTACGTGTGTTTTAATTTTTATCACCCATTTATTTAATGATTTTATTGAATTATCTTTTAATGTTGCAGGATAATGATAATACATGCATCCCTGAACCCCCATTGGATCTGAACAATATTACTCTATCCAGAGAGTTGCAGGTTGTTGTCATGGAACAATTGCTATGTTGTTATGTTGTGGTTATCGAACAATGTCCTCCGGAATGTTTTACCCTCTATCAAGTCATGATACTATATCATGTAATATGACATCACATCTGATGTCATATTACTAAGCAGGTACAGTGTGCTGTGGGGCATGGGTGTTGCTCTCGCGATACACATCACACCTGGGTTCACATGCTATTGGAATTTGTTGTGCTTTTGTTTGAGGTTATCTTTTTCAATGAGACAAATAGAAAAGTCCCAAAAGTACTAACCCCACCAGCTTGCCAATCCAAGGAGGCTAAAGCAAAACGCTCAAAGTATTTGAAAGATTTAAAATAGTGTTGGAACTCAGGTCAGGTGTAGTGTAGGGTTTCCCAAACTCGCCCCGGGTGCATGTTTTGGTTTCTGCCCTAGCACTACACAGCTGATTTAAATAACAACTCATCATCAAGCTTTAATTATTTGAATCAGCTGTGGACTGAGTTTGGGAAAACCCTACTGTAGTAGCTACATCATAACACATCCAAAGCACTAATTGTTTTCATGTCCATGTGTGTGTGTTCGCCCTGCAGGGGATGGTGGAAGTAGTAGCAGAGAACTACCACAACATCTGGGCCAAGAAGAAGAAGACTGAGCTGAACAGTAAAGGTGTGTAGTCAACCACAGGGTCCGTCATCCCTTATAATCATCCAGGAATAATGTCTATGTTCAAGTTTATATACATAGATGTACTGTAGGTATATATACACTATATATACAAAGTATGTGGACACCCCTTCAAATTAGTGGATTCGGCTATTTCAGCCACACCCGTTGCTGACAGTTGTATAAAATCGAGCACACGGCCATGCAATCTCTGTAGACAAACATTGGCAGTAGAATGGCCTTACTGAAGAGCTCAGTGACTTTCACCGTGGCACCGTCATAGGATGCCACCTTTCCAACAAGTCACTTCGTCAAATTTCTGCCCTGCTAGAGCTGCCCCGGTCAACTGTAAGTGCTGTCATTGTGAAGTGAAAACGTCTAGGAGCAACAAAGGCTCAGCCGCGAAGTGGTAGGCCACACAAGCTCACTGAACGGAAACGCTGACTGCTGAAGCGCCTAGCGCGTACAAATATTCTGTCCTAGGTAGCAACACTCACTACCGAGTTCCAAACTGCCTTTGGAAGCAACGTCAGCACAGGGAACTGTTCATCGGGAGCTTCATGAAATGGGTTTCCGTGGCCGAGCAGCCACACACAAGCCTAAGATCATCATGGGCAATGCAAAGCGACGGCTGGAGAGGTGTAAAGCTCGCTGCCATTGGACTCTGGAGCAGTGGAAACGCGTTCTCTGGAGTGATGAATCATGCTTCACCATCTGGCAGTCCGACGGACTAATCTGGGTTTGGCGGATGCCAAGAGAACGCTAGCTGCCCCAATGCATAGTTCCAACTGTAAAGTTTGGTGGAGGATGAATAATGGTCTGGGGATGTTTTTCATGGTTTGGGCTAGGCACCTTAGTTCCAGTGAAGGGCAGTCTTAACGCTACAGCATACAATGACATTCTAGACGATTATGTGCTTCCAACTTTGTGGCAACAGTTTTGGGAAGGACCTTTCCTGTTTCAGCATGACAATGCCCTTGTGCACAAAGCGAGGTCTATACATAAATGGTTTGTTGAGATCGGTGTGGAAGAACTTGAATGGCCTGCACAGAGCCCTGACCTCAACCCCATCGAACACCTTTGGGATGAATTGGAACGCCGACTGTGAGCCAGGCCTAATCGCCCAACATCAGTGCCCGACCTCACTAATGCTCTAGTGGCTGAATGAAAGCAAGTCCCCGCAGTGATGTTCCAACATCTAGTGGAAAGCCTTCCCAGAAGAGTGGAGGCTGTTATAGCAGCAAAGGGGGGACCAACTCCATATTAATTCCCATGATTTTGGAATGAGATGTTCGACGAGCAGGTGTCCACATACTTTTGATAATGTAGTGTATATGTAGACGTACAGTTGAATTTGGATGTTTACATACACTTAGGTTGGAGTCATTAAAACTAGTTTTTCAACCACTCCACAAATGTCTTGTTAACAAATAATAGTTTTGCCAAGTCGGTTTGGACATCTACTTTGTGCATGACACAAGTACATTTTCCAACAATTGTTTACAGACAGATTATTTCACTTATAATTCACTGTATCACAATTCCAGTGGGTCAGAAGTTTACATACACTACGTTGACTGTGCCTTTAAACAGCTTGGAAAATTCCAGGAAATTATGTCATGGCTTTAGAAGCTTCTGATAGGCTAATTGACATAATTTCAGTCAATTGGAGGTGTACCTGTGGATGTGTATCAAGGCCTACCTTCAAACTTAGTGCCTCTTTGCTTGACATCATGGGAAAATCAAAATAAATCAGCAAAGACCTCAGAAAACAAATTGTAGACCTCCACAAGTCTGGTTCATCCTTGGGAGCAATTTCCAAACGCCTGAAGGTACCACATTCATCTGTACAAACAATAGTACACAAGTATAAACACCATGGGACCACGCATCCGTCATACCGCTCAGGGAGGAAACGCGTTCTGTCTCCTAGAGATGAACGTACTTTAGTTTGAAAAGTTAAAATCAATCCCAGAACAACAGCAAAGGACCTTGTGAAGATGCTGGAGGAAACAGGTACAAAAGTATCTATATCCACATTAAAACAAGTCCTATATCGACATAACCTGAAATACCGCTCAGCAAGGAAGAAGCCACTGCTCCAAAACCGCCATAAAAAAGCCAGACTACGGTTTGCAACTGCACATGGGGACAAAGAACGTACTTTTTGGAGAAATGTCCACTGGTCTGATGAAACAAAAATAGAACTGTTTGGCCATAATGACCATCGTTATGTTTGGAGGAAAAAGGGGGTACTTGCAAGCCGAAGAACACCATCCCAACCATGAAGCACGGGGGTGGCAGCATCATGCTGTGGGGGTGCTTTGCTGCAGGAGGGACTGGTGCACTTCACAAAATAGATGGCATCATGAGGAAGGAAAATTATGTGGATATATTGAAGTAACATCTCAAGACATCAGTCAGGAAGTTAAAGCTTGGTCACAAATGGGTCTTCCAAATGGACAATGACCCCAAGCATACTTCCAAAGTTGTGGCAAAATGACTTCAGGACAACAAAGTCAAGGTATTGGAGTGGCCATCACAAAGCCCTGACCTCAATCCTATAGAAAATGTGTGGGCAGAACTGAAAAAGCGTCTGCGAGCAAGGAGTCCTACAAACCTGACTCAGTTACACCAGCTCTGTCAGGAGGAATGGGCCAAAATTCACACAACTGATTGTGGGAAGCTTGTGGATGGCTACCCGACACGTTTGACCCAAGTTAAACAATTTAAAGGCAATGCTACCAAATACTAGTTGAGTGTATGTAAACGTCTGACCCACTGGGAATGTGATGAAAGAAATAAAAGCTGAAATAAATCATTCTCTCTACTATTATTCTGACATTTCACATTCTTAAAATATAGTGGTGATCCTAACTGACCTAAGACAGGGAATTTTTACTAGGATTAAATGTCAGGAATTGTGAAAAACTGAGTTTAAATGTATTTGGCTAAGGTGTATGTAAACTTCTGACTTCAACTGTATATATATATATATATATATATATATATATAGAGAGAGAGAGAGAGAGAGAGAGAGAGAGAGAGAGAGAGAGAGAGAGAGAGAGAGAGAGAGAGAGAGAGAGAGAGAGAGAGAGAGAGAGAGAGAGAGAGAGAGAGAGAGAGAGAGAGAGAGAGAGAGAGAGAGAGAGAGAGAGAGAGAGAGAGAGAGAGAGAGAGAGAGAGAGAGAGAGAGAGAGAGAGAGAGAGAGAGAGAGAGAGAGAGAGAGAGAGAGAGAGAGAGAGAGAGTTGGTGAAAGTGTTGCCACTGTTTGATGTGTTTGCTGTCTGTCTCAGGAGGAGGGAGCCATCCGTTGCTGGTGCCTTATGACACCCTGACAGCCAAGGAGAAGTATAGAGACAGAGAGAAGGCCCAGGATCTCTTTAAGTTCCTGCAGATCAATGGATACACTATCACCAGGTCAGAGACTCCCCCTAACTATCTCACCCGTATACTGCACCTGTCTGTTACCACCGAGGAATGCAATCAATCAGTTAATCAATCAGTCAATCGCAGTCAATCAGTCAATCACAGCTGACTAAAACAGTAATCAGCTGACTAAAACAGTAATCAGCTGACTAAAACAGTAATCAGCTGACTAAAACAGTAATCAGCGGACTAAAACAGGAATCAGCTGACTAAAACAGTAATCAGCTGACTAAAACAGGAATCAGCTGACTAAAACAGGAATCAGCTGACTAAAACAGTAATCAGCTGACTAAAACAGTAATCAGCTGACTAAAACAGTAATCAGCTGACTAAAACAGTAATCAGCTGACTAAAACAGGAATCATCTGACTAAAACAGTAATCAGCAGACTAAAACAGTAATCAGCGGACTAAAACAGTAATCAGCGGACTAAAACAGTAATCAGCTGACTAAAACAGTAATCAGCTACTAAAACAGTAATCAGCTGACTAAAACAGGAATCAGCTGACTAAAACAGTAATCAGCTGACTAAAACAGTAATCAGCTGACTAAAACAGTAATCAGCTGACTAAAACAGTAATCAGCTGACTAAAACAGTAATCAGCGGACTAAAACAGGAATCAGCTGACTAAAACAGTAATCAGCTGACTAAAACAGGAATCAGCTGACTAAAACAGGAATCAAATCAAATGTTATTTGTCACATGCGCCGAATACAACAGGTGTAGACCTTACAGTGAAATGTTTACTGACAAGCCCTTAACCAACAATGCAGTTTTAAGAAAGAGTTAAGAAAAGATTTACTAAAATAAACTAAAGATTAAAAATAAAAAATAAATAAAAAGAAGTTACACAATAAAATAACAATAACGAGGCTATATACAGGAGGTACCGGTACCGAGTCAATGTCAGCTGACTAAAACAGTAATCAGCGGACTAAAACAGTAATCAGCGGACTAAAACAGTAATCAGCGGACTAAAACAGTAATCAGCTGACTAAAACAGTAATCAGCGGACTAAAACAGTAATCAGCGGACTAAAACAGTAATCAGCTGACTAAAACAGTAATCAGCGGACTAAAACAGTAATCAGCGGACTAAAACAGTAATCAGCGGACTAAAACAGTAATCAGCTGACTAAAACAGGGGCTTTCATGCCATTTGGATGTATTAGCTGTTGCAAACAAATGCCCTCTTTGGAGATCAATAAAGTACTATTGTGTGTTCTTGATGTTCTGCAGAGGCCTGAAGGACATGGAGCAGGATTCGTCGTCCATGGAGAAGAGGTTTGCCTACACGTTCCTCAAGAGGCTGCTGAAGTATGTGGACTCGGCTCAGGAGTTCATCGCCCACCTGGGTGAGTCCACTCAGACATTTGTTTCATGTGCTTTGAAATGTGGAATTGAGAATGAATTTGAATTTGAATTTAGCTAAGTGTCTAGTTTTGGTTTTATACATATTTGAACCTGTTTTTTCCAGAGGCCATGGCCACCAGTGGAAAGACAGACAAATCACCTCACGATCAGGAAATCAAGTTTTTCGCCAAGGTATGGATGTACAGTCTTTCAACAATAGATATGATATGAATTGTAGACACTGTGGAATAAGCTCTCTAAGCTCAGCCTTAATACATCCCTTCTCCCCCACCCTGCCCTATAGGTACTGTTACCACTCATAGACATGTACTTTAAGAACCACAGCATGTACTTCCTGTCCTCGCCCAGTAAGAACCTGAGCAGCAGCGGCTACGCCTCCAACAAGGAGAAGGAGATGATCACTAGGTGAGGTACCAGCAGTGGTGCTGGACACAGTGGTGAATGACAATGTTGCCAGTCTGAACTCAACACAGAATCCCCAGCCACAGTCTCCTAATGACAGTCACCTATTCATAGACACTTCCGATTGACGTGAGAGGATCAGATAGGTGTAAGCAATATGGAGGAAACTTCACCTGTCTAGGGAAGGTAGCTATAGATTGATTTCAGATTGGGCACTACAGTACACATGAGAAACTTGTGAAGAACTCTTTTCTTGTTTCCCTCAGTTTGCTTTCTTCTTCTCTCCTTTCTTTCTCTGGTTATTTCATTCCCTTTCTTCTCCTATATTTTCCAGCCTGTTCTGTAAGATGGCAGCTCTTGTCAGACACAGGATTTCCCTCTTTGGTAAGGACCTCGGTCATTGCCTTTACCAGTGTGTCAGGGCCTTTACCAGTGTGTCAGGGCCTTTACCAGTGTGTCAGGGCCTTTACCAGTGTGTCAGGGCCTTTACCAGTGTGTCAGGGCCTTTACCAGTGTGTCAGGGCCTTTACCAGTGTGTCAGGGCCTTTACCAGTGTGTCAGGGCCTTTAGCAGTGTGTCAGGGCCTTTACCAGTGTGTCAGGCCTTTACCAGTGTGTCAAGGCCTTTACCAGTGTGTCAGGGCCTTTACCAGTGTGTCAAGGCCTTTACCAGTGTGTCAGGGCCTTTACCAGTGTGTCAGGGCCTTTACCAGTGTGTCAGGGCCTTTAGCAGTGTGTCAGGGCCTTTACCAGTGTGTCAGGGCCTTTACCAGTGTGCCAGGGCCTTTACCAGTGTGTCAGGGCCTTTACCAGTGTGTCAGGCCTTTACCAGTGTGTCAAGGCCTTTACCAGTGTGTCAGGGCCTTTACCAGTGTGTCAAGACCTTTACCAGTGTGTCAGGGCCTTTACCAGTGTGTCAGGGCCTTTACCAGTGTGTCAGGGCCTTTACCAGTGTGTCATGTACTCAGTCAGCGGTGCTTGTACTCTTTGCCCAGTGATTTCCATATAAATGTGTTCTCTTAGGGAGCGACTCGGCTATTATGGTGAGCTGTCTACACATCCTGGCTCATTCACTCGACACAAGGTAAGAGCCTTTTATAGACCCTGAAGAACAAACCTCTGTCTTCCCTTAAATCAGAAAAAGTCAAACCGCAACTTGATGTTCTGGTGCTTCTCGGTCAGCTCAAATTGTTGATTAAGGACCTCTTTACTGAGGAATGTGATTGTTTTTCTTGAATGGCTTGTAAATCATATATGCTTTTATTATATTGTATTTGTAAATTGTGTAAATTGTGAAAGAGGTCTTGGTCTCAATGGGACTCCCTGTGAAAATAAATGTTAAATAAAACATTTACAAATAATAAAGGTTAAGGATTCCGGTGGGGTACCCCCACCCAGGTAGTGGCAGTGCTGGCAACACTGGCTGCAGTAACCCATGGGGAGGGGGTCACACTCGGACAATCAGAGAGGGGGCTTATTATTGTGGCACAAAATAATCAAAGGTCTGACTGCACGGAGATGTTCAATCTTGCATGCTTTCTCAAACAACTGTAAGTGTATATGCATTCGTAAATCAGGTCCTTTCTAGAGTTGGGCTCTGGGATGTAACAACCGTTGAGCATCTGATCTTATGGTTGATTGTGGAGGAAAGGGTTTGAGTGTGTTAGAGTATGTGCGTGTGTGTTTATCCCACATCTGTTGCAAGGGGGTAAGGATGCTAGGGAGAATATAGGATGAACCACAATAATTGTTTGCTAAAATAATAATTGCTTGTCAAAAATGTAATGTAATACAATGGCAATCCGGGTTATAGGTTAAAATCCTACGCATGAACTGCCGACATTATTACGCATATTAATTGATAATGATGGGAAATAAGATATGCAAGATATTTGATTAGATATATATTTTTAAATAGCTATAATATATATATATATTGAGGTGAGAGCATTGGAAATGCTTTTGTTTGTTGACCTGCTTCTGTTTTGTGGGTGGCACTGTGTGCTGTTTTCGATGGATGGGTCCTGGCCTCTTGGGGCCCTAGGGATCCGGGGGGACGGGAGTGGTATGCCGATCACTGGGATGATAACCCAACTTGGGGGGTAAGAGGCTTTAGCGGGGGGAATAGTGGAGAACAATTGGAGGGTTACTTAGTAGCAATGCAAATATCATGGTACAGCTATATGGACACTCAATCACTATGGTATTTTTTATTGGTAAATTTACAAACATATAGAATTGAAACTTGTATCTCATTATGGTATGTGGTGAAATAAGTATAGCCAGTTATAATTGTAATGGCTTAGCAGATAATAACAAAAGAATAACAATATTTACATGGCTCAAAGAGAAGGAATATAATATATATTGTTTACAGGAAACTCATTCAACAATTCTAAATTAAGTTGCGTGGAAAAAGGAATGGGGGGGAGAAATATACTTCTCCCATGGGCAAAGAAACTCAAAAGGGGTGATGAAATTAATTAACAGTAATTTCGATCCAAATGTGCAAATTGTCCAAACAGATACGCAAGGTAGATGGATTATTTTAAATATGCTATTGGACCATAAACAGATATGGCTCATTAACCTTTACGGACCAAATAATGATGATCCACACTTCTTTGACAATATATATAATAAATTATCAACCCTGCAAGCAATTCAAGACTCTATTATTATGGTGGGAGATTATAATACCATTTTAAATAGCTCAATGGACCGTAAAGGAAATCACACTACAAACAATCACCCTCATGCTCTGAAGGAAATCATGAATGTCATGGATACATTAGAACTAGTAGATATATGGAGGCTTAAATATCCTGATCTAGTGAGATATACATGGCGGAGACTCAATCAAGCTAGTCGTCTTGACTTCTTTCTTATGTCATTCTTGTTGGCACCAAAAGTTTAAAAAGTGTTGATAGGGGACAGAATGCGGTCGGACCATCATATAATTGGCATATACATTCCTCTTACTGAATTTCCATGTGGGTGAGGATATTGGAAATTTAATCAAAGCCTATTGGATGATAACTTGTTTTTAACAAGGACAGAGGAATTTATATCTGATTTTTTGTCCGACATAACATAGGTAGAGCAAATCCCCTTATTGTATGGGACACCTTTAAATGTGCCTTTAGAGGCCATGCAATTCAGTACTCATCTCGATAACAAAAGCAATTTAGGTCAAAATAGTCCATACTAACAAAGGAAATAGAAGGTCTAACAGAACAGATAGATAGTAATAAAAACTGTAACATAGAGGCTCAGAATAAATTAGAGGAAAAACTAAAAGAAATGGAGAAACTTACTCAAGAAAGATCAAGTGTAATATATTATAAAAATAAAGCAAACTGGATGAAATATGGGGAAAAATGCACCAAATTCTTTTTTAATCTTCAACATAGGAATGCTACCAGAAATAATTTACTGAAACTGGTTACAAATGACGGAGACACCCATGATTCACCAAATGATATTTTGAAGGAGGAAACAAAGTCCTTTAAGCATATGTTTTCGTTTCAGTCGCCTCCATCTCCTCTAACTGAAGCTAATTGTAGAGATTTTTTTCTATTGATAATGTAAAATTAACAGCCATACAGAAAGACTCATGTGAAGTTGAAATTACAGAGGAGGAACTTCTGGATGCAATTAAAGACTTTAAGTCCGGGAAAACTCCAGGGTTGAATGGCATACCAGTCGAGGTATACCGAACCTTTTTTGATATACTCAGAGGACCGTTATTAGCATGTTTTAACCACTCCTATGTAAACGGTAGATTATCAGACACTCAAGAAGAAGGTCTGATTTCATTATTACTGAAACAGGATACAAGTGGATAATATAAATATCCAGTCCATTAAAAAAATTGGAGGCCCCTTACACTTCAGTGTTGTGATGCAAAAATACTGGAAACAATAGAACACTATGAAAAATCTGGGAAACCAGGCCTGCTATTCATAGCAGACTTCGAAAAGGCATTTGATAAAGTACGACTGGGGTTTATATATAAATGCTTGGAGCATTTCAATTTTGGAGAATCTCTAAAATCATGTATAGTAACCCAAGGTGTAAAATAGTAAATAATGGCTATTTCTCTGAAAGTTTTAAACTGTCAAGAGGAGTGAAACAAGGTTGTCCACTATTGGCATATCTATTTATTATGGCCATCGAGATGTTAGCTATTAAAATCAGATCCAACAATAATATCAAGGGATTAGAAATCCAGGGCTTAAAAACAAAGGTGTCATTGTACTCTGATGATTCATGTTTTCTTTTAAATCCACAACTTGAATCCCTCCACAGCCTCATAGAAGATCTAGATACATTTTCTAACCTCTCTGGATTACAACCAAATTATGATAAATGTACTATATTACATATTGGATCACTAAAAAATAAAGAATTTACATTACCATGTAGTTTACCAATAAAATGGTCTGATGGTGATGTGGATATACTCGGAATACATATCCCAAATGAAATAAATGATCTCACTCCAATACATTTTAATAGAAAGTTAGCAAAAATAGATAAGATCTTGCTACCATGGAAAGGTAAATACCTGTCTATTTGTGGGAAAATCGCCCTGATTAACTCTTTAGTATTATCCCAATTTACCTATTTGCTTATGGTCTTGCCTATGCCTAGCGAACAGTTTTTAAATTATATGAGAAAAAAAATATTCCATTTTATTTGGAACGGCAAGCCAGACAAAATTAAAAGAGCATATTTATATAATGAATATGAATTCGGAGGACAGAAATTATTAAA
The DNA here is from genome assembly GCF_964263955.1 of Coregonus lavaretus. Lineage (NCBI taxonomy): Eukaryota > Metazoa > Chordata > Actinopteri > Salmoniformes > Salmonidae > Coregonus > Coregonus lavaretus. The sequence continues at coordinate 52,450 of NW_028162270.1, read as the reverse complement.
TATTAAAGCATTAGACCTATCACTAAAAGCTTCAGTCATACAAAAGTTATACTTAAATCCGAACTGGTTCTCTAGCAAATTAGTAAGATCGTATCACCCAATGTTCAAGAAAGGCCTTTTTCCTTTTATTCAGATTACAACCTCTCACTTTCAGTTATTTGAAAAGGAAATCATCTCCCAAATATCACTATTTCTAAAACAAGCTATAGAAAGTTGGTTGCAATTTCAATTTAATCCTCCAGAAACGACAGAACAAATAATGCAACAAATATTGTGGTTAAACTCAAATATACTAATTGATAAAAAACCTTCTTTTTTTTGACAAAATGTTTTAAAAAAGGTATAGTCTTCGTAAATGATCTCATCGGTAGGACTGGTGGAGTCATGTCAACATGCAGCTAACAAAAACATATGGAAATGTCTGCTCTACCCAAAATTACAACCAAATAATTGCAGCATTACCGCAAAAATGGAAGAGGAAAGTGGAAGGGGGAAAAAGTAAGGAACTTGTCTGTCGGCCTTGCATTAAAGAACATAATTGGTTAAAGAAAACTGTGATAAATAAAAAATTATACCAGTTTCATTTAAGGACCAAAAGGATTGACAGCCGTCCCATATAGATTGCAAAATAGTTGGGAAGAGATTTTTGACGTACCAATTCCATGGCATAATGTTTATGAACTGATACGCAAAACGACACCGGATTCAAAACAATTTAAATTATTATATAAAATTCTTGCAACCAATAAAATTGTATTTATATGGGGGATACAATCTTCCCAGCTCTGCAGATTTTGCTTGCGAAGAGACAGAATCATTAGATCATTTGTTTTGGTACTGTCCATTTGTAGCTTATTTTTGGACACAGGTCCAGGAATGGCTAAAGGATTGCAATATTTACCTGGAGTTAACCCTGCAGATAGCATTACTGGGTGATCTGAAAAGTCATAGTCAATCGATCAATAATACAGTTAGGGAAAAAAGTATTTGAGCCCCTGCTGATTTTGTACGTTTGCCCACTGACAAAGAAATGATCAGTCTATAATTTTAATGGTAGGTTTATTTGAACAGTGAGAGACAGAATAACAAAAAGAAATCCAGAAAAACGCATGTCAAAAATGTTATAAATTGATTTGCATTTTAATGAGGGAAATAAGTATTTGACCCCTCTGCAAAACATGACTTAGTACTTGGTGGCAAAAGCCTTGTTGGCTATCAGAGGTCAGACGTTTCTTGTAGTTGGCCACCAGGTTTGCACACATCTCAGGAGAGATTTTGTTCCACTCCTCTTTGCAGATCTTCTCCAAGTCATTAAGGTTTCGAGGCTGACGTTTGGCAACTCAAACCTTCAGCTCCCTCCACAGATTTTCTATGGGATTAAGGTCTGGAGACTGGCTAGGCCACTCCAGGACCTTAATGTCCTTCTTCTTGAGGTCATAGGCAGCATTCCTCATCCTCCAAACACGGCGAGTTGAGTTGATGCCAAAGAGCTCGATTTTGGTCTCATCTGACCACAACACTTTCACCCAGTTCTCCTCTGAATCATTCAGATGTTCATTGGCAAACTTCAGACGGCCCTATATATGTGCTTTCTTGAGCAGGGGGACCTTGTGGGCGCTGCATGATTTCAGTCCTTCACGGCATGGTGTGTTACCAAGTGTTTTCTTGGTGACTATGGTCCCAGCTGCCTTGAGATCATTGACAAGATCCTCCCGTGTAGTTCTGTGCTGATTCCTCACTGTTCTCATGATCATTGCAACTCCACGAGGTGAGATCTTGCATGGAGCCCCAGGCCGAGGGAGATTGACAGTTATTTTGTGTTTCTTCCATTTGCGAATAATCGCACCAACTGTTGTCACCTTCTCACCAAGCTGCTTGGCAATGGTCTTGTAGCCCATTCCAGCCTTGTGTAGGTCTACAATCTTGTCCCTGACATCCTTGGAGAGCTCTTTGGTCTTAGCCATGGTGGAGAGTTTGGAATCTGATTGATTGATTGCTTCTGTGGACAGGTGTCTTTTATACAGGTAACAAACTGAGATTGGGAACACTCCCTTTAAGAGTGTGCTCCTAATCTCAGCTCGTTACCTGTATAAAAGACACCTTGGAGCCAGAAATCTTTCTGATTGAGAGGGGGTCAAATACTTATTTCCCTCATTAAAATGCAAATCAATTTATAACATTTTTGACATGCGTCTTTCTGGATTTTTTTGTCTTTTTTTTTTGTTATTCTGTCTCTCACTGTTCAAATAAACCTACCATTAAAATTATAGACTGATCATTTCTTTGTCAGTGGGCAAACGTACAAAATCAGCAGGGGATCAGATACTTTTTTCACTCACTGTATATATATATATATTTTTTAAAAAACATATGGGAGATTGGAAGTGATGCAGACAATTACATTGATGGAAGTTACACTCTATCTGCAATATTAAAGCTGATCTACCCCCTAAAAAACAACAATAATAATAATAATAATAAAGGTTAAGATGCTTATGACATTAAAGTCAATAAAGACAATTATTCTGGATATAAGAAGTCCATGCTTTGTACTCATGTAAACACAGTGTTGCTTGTGTATCCATGCAAATCCATCCATGCATGACCGCTGTAGGAATCCATAACATAAATGGTTCCCTGTGTGAGGAGAATCTCTTACGAAGGTCATTACTGACCAAAAGCTCAGATTTAGGTGTGCAGAGCGTCCTTTGTCATTATAGGAGAATCCTTTACACCTCTCCTTCTGTTCTGTCGTTCTTACACCTCTCCTTCTGTTCTGTCGTTCTTACACCTCTCCTTCTGTTCTGTCGTTCCTACACCTCTCCTTCTGTTCTGTCGTTCCTACACCTCTCCTTCTGTTCTGTCGTTCCTACACCTCTCCTTCTGTTCTGTCGTTCCTACACCTCTCCTTCTGTTCTGTCGTTCTTACACCTCTCCTTCTGTTCTGTCGTTATTACACCTCTCCTTCTGTTCTGTCGTTATTACACCTCTCCTTCTGTTCTGTCGTTCTTACACCTCTCCTTCTGTTCTGTCGTTCTTACACCTCTCCTTCTGTTCTGTCGTTCTTACATCTCTCCTTCTGTTCTGTCGTTATTACACCTCTCCTTCTGTTCTGTCGTTATTACACCTCTCCTTCTGTTCTGTCGTTCTTACACCTCTCCTTCTGTTCTGTCGTTCTTACACCTCTCCTTCTGTTCTGTCGTTCTTACACCTCTCCTTCTGTTCTGTCGTTCCTACACCTCTCCTTCTGTTCTGTCGTTCTTACACCTCTCCTTCTGTTCTGTCGTTATTACACCTCTCCCTCTGTTCTGTCGTTATTACACCTCTCCTTCTGTTCTGTCGTTCTTACACCTCTCCTTCTGTTCTGTCGTTCTTACACCTCTCCTTCTACCCTATTCCTCCCCTCCCAGGACGGTGATGAAGTCAGGCTCAGAGATGGTGAAGGCTGGGGTCAGGACGTTATTTGAGAACGCAGCGGAGGACTTGGAGAAGACCCTGGAGATGCTGAAGCTGGGGAAGTTCAGCCAGTCCAGGAGCCAGATGAAGGTCTTGTCTCAGAACATCACCTACACCACCACCGCCATGCTACCCGTCCTTACAGCCCTGTTCAAACACGTCACCATGCACAACTTTGGAGTCTACCTGCTGGGTGAGTTAGCCTTGATGTTATTTTAATACATTTACACTGGTTGCACCATGCGTGAGTCCCTTGGTGCAGTGGTTTTCAAACCTCTCATTGGGGGACCCCCTGCCGTTCCATGTATTTGATCTATTCCAGAACAAGCACACCTGATTCAACTCGTAAACTGATTATCAAGCCCTTGATTAGTTGAATCAGATCACCTAGTTCAGGGCTAAAACTAAATTGTGAAACATCTGGGGGTCCCCGAGGAGAGGTTTGAAGACCCCTGCCCTTGTCACGACTTCCTCCAAAGCTGCCTCCTCTCTTTGTTCGGGCAGGCTTCGCCGTTCGTTGTCACGGGCCTTCTAGCCACTGCCGCTCCTCATCTCATCATTCCATTTGTTTTGTCTTGTTTATTACACACACCTGGTTCATATCCCATCATCAGTACCTGTATAAGTGTTCCCTCTGCCCCCTTGTCTTTGTGTGTGATTGTTTATTGTGAGGTTAGATTAGCTCGGTGGAGCCATGTTGTATTTTGTATCTCCCGGGATATTTCACCAGTGTGCCTTGTTGTTTTCCAGTGCTCTGTATATCCGCACTGGAGTGTTTTACGCATTGCTGCGTACCGCTGTGTTACGGAATAAACCTTTTTTATTCTGTGATTTACCCTCCTGCGCCTGACTCCTTCTAAATCACTCACCACGGCCCTTAGTGCACTACAGCTTACCACAGGCTCACTCAGTGGCAGTCAGAGATTGAGCAGGGTGTCCATCGTTGCCTTCTCTGAAAAAGGAGAGTGTTAAAGTGACTGAGGCTTTGCTAGGAAATCTGACCTGTGCGTGTTGTCTTTTCCAGTGGATGACGTCCAGCTGTCGTGCTATCGCATCGTGACCTGTCTCTACTCACTGGGCACGGGGAAACACATCTTCATGGAGAGGTATGAGGCCACACCACATCTAAGGAGGTACTGCAGGAGCAGGAGATTGAATGAGAGTGATCAAATCTCTCTGGATAATTGGAGAAAGAAAACTCCATCCAACACTGACTAGCAAAATCACAATGTCGGAACTGTAGTGTGCTCTAAGTCACGTTTGAGTGCTGTACGGTGTAAGTGAAAAAACACCAAAAGAAATGACGAAAGCAGAAACGCGTTGGTTCTACTTTAAGCAATAAAGAAGCTTTTTTATTGAATTCCATTGTCCTCTAAGTGTTGCTGAATCTCTTCTTTCCTTCAGAGTGCTGTGGAACAGCAATGTACATGTCTACTGTAAATGTGTATGTCTGTGTGTATTCATGTCTCTGTGTGTTAATGTCTCTGTGTGTATTAATGTATCTGTGTGTATTAATGTCTCTGTGTGTAATAATGTCTCTGTGTGTAATAATGTCTCTCTGTGTGTAATAATGTCTCTGTGTGTAAAAGTGTCTCTGTGTGTAATAATGTCTCTTTGTGTAATAATGTCTCTGTGTGTAATAATGTCTCTTTGTGTAATAATGTCTCTGTGTGTATTAATGTATCTTTGTGTAATAATGTCTCTGTGTGTAATAATGTCTCTTTGTGTAATAATGTCTATCTGTGTGTATTAATGTATCTGTGTGTAATAATGTCTATGTGTGTATTAATGTCTCTGTGTGTATTAATGTCTCTTTGTGTAATAATGTCTCTCTGTGTGTATTAATGTCTCTGTGTGTAATAATGTTTCTTTGTGTAATAATGTCTCTCTGTGTGTATTAATGTCTCTGTGTGTAATAATGTATCTGTGTGTAATAATGTCTCTGTGTGTAGTAATGTCTCTGTGTGTGTAATAATGTCTCTGTGTGTGTTAATGTCTCTGTGTGTATTAATGTCTCTGTGTGTAGTAATGTCTCTGTGTGTGTAATAATGTCTCTGTGTGTATTAATGTCTCTCTGTGTGTAGTAATGTCTCTGTGTGTGTTAATGTCTCTGTGTGTGTAATAATGTCTCTGTGTGTATTAATGTCTCTGTGTGTATTAATGTCTCTGTGTGTAGTAATGTCTCTGTGTGTGTTAATGTCTCTCTGTGTGTAATAATGTCTCTGTGTGTCAGGGCGTGCTGTAGGTGTAGTGGTGGAATCAAACGCAGGACTCAGAACGATAATCCAAAGACTTGTATTAAAGCCAAAACCAAGGCAAAAAGACAACTGGCCCGCAGGCGAAAATACGCACGAAGGCGAAATAGAAAACAGCGCACAAACAGGTGCGAAAATACTCCAGCGCAGTGGAGAGAAGCTCAACCGAGCGAAACACACGACTGACGAAAATCAATTACACACAACACTAGACAAACACAACGAGAAACTTATAGGACACTAATTACGCCCAAACTAGAAACAGGTGTGAAAACAAACAGACAAAAGCAAACGAACATGAAACATACAACGGTGGCAGCTAGAATTCCGGAGACGACGAACGCCGAAGCCTGCCCGAACAAGGGAGAGAGGCAGCCTCGGCCGAAACCGTGACAGTACCCCCCCCTTGACGCGCGGCTCCAGACGTGCGCCGACTCCGGCCTCGGGGACGACCAGGAGGACGCGGAGCAGGGCGCGTCGGATACCCCCGATGGAATTCCGTCAGGAGCGACGGGTCCAAAATGTCTCTCCTCGGCACCCAGCACCGCTCCTCCGGACCGTACCCCTCCCACTCCACTAGATACTGGAGACCCCCCATCCGACGTCTCGAATCCAAGATGGACCTCACGGAGTACGCCGGTGCCCCCTCGATGTCCAACGGGGGCGGAGGAGTCTCCAAGATCTCATTTTCTTGGAGTGGGCCCGCTACCACCGGCCTGAGAAGGGACACATGGAACGAGGGGTTAATACACTTATACTCCACAGGTAGCTGTAATCTATAACATACCTCGTTCAACCTTCTCAGGACTTTAAATGGCCCTACAAACCGCCGACCCAGTTTCCGACAGGGCAGGCGGAGGGGCAGGTTTCTGGTAGAGAGCCAGACTCGATCACCAGGTGCGTACACCGGTCCCTCACTGCGGTGGAGATCAGCGCTCGCCTTCTGACGTCGGAGGGCCCGCTGCAGGTGGACGTGTGCAGCGTTCCACGTCTCCTCCGAGCGCCGCGCCCACTCATCCACCGCAGGAGCCTCGATCTGGCTCTGCTGCCAGGGTGCCAGAACCGGCTGGTAACCCAACACACATTGAAATGGAGTTAGGTTAGTGGAGGAATGGCGTAGGGAATTCTGGGACATCTCGGCCCAGGGAACGTACCTTGACCACTCCTCCGGCCGGTCCTGGCAGTATGTTCTGAGAAACCTACCCACATCCTGGTTTACGCGTTCCACCTGCCCATTACTCTCCGGGTGGTACCCCGAGGTGAGGCTCACCGAGACCCCCAACCGCTCCATAAACGCTCTCCAGACTCTGGAGGTGAATTGGGGACCCCGATCAGCCACAATGTCCTCGGGTACCCCGTAGTGCCGGAACACATGGGTGAACAGTGCCTCGGCAGTTTGTAGGGCAGTAGGAAGACCCGGCATGGGGAGCAAACGACAGGCCTTAGAGAACCGGTCCACAACGACCAGGATAGTAGTATTCCCTTGGGAGAGGGGAAGGTCTGTTATAAAGTCCACAGAGAGGTGGGACCATGGTCGTTGTGGAACGGGCAGGGGTAGCAACTTACCCCTAGGCAGATGTCTAGGCGCCTTACACTGGGCGCACACCGAGCAGGAGGAAACATAAACCCTCACATCCCTTGCCAACGTGGGCCACCAGTACTTGGCACTAAGACAGTGCACTGTCCGGCCGATACCCGGATGTCCAGAGGAGGGTGACGTGTGAGCCCAATAGATCAATCGATCCCGAACCTCGAGCTGAACGTACTTCCGACCCTCCGGGCACTGTGGTGGACTAGGGTCGGTGCGTAACGCCCGCTCGAGTTCAGTATCGACCTCCCACACTACCGGTGCCACCAGACACGACTCAGGCAGTATGGGAGTGGGCTCCACGGACCTCTCCTCCGTGTCATACCGCCGAGACAGCGCATCTGCCTTGCCATTCTGTGACCCAGGGATGTACGTGATTTTAAAAGTAAACCTGGTCAAGAACATACTCCATCTTGCCTGGCGAGGGTTCAGCCTCCTCGCCGCCCGGATGTACTCCAGGTTACGGTGGTCCGTCAAAATGAGGAAAGGGTGTTGAGCCCCCTCAAGCCAGTGCCTCCACACCTTTAGAGCCTGTACCACGGCTAACAGCTCCCTGTCCCCTACGTCATAGTTCCGCTCCGCCGGACTGAGCTTCTTAGAATAAAAAGCACAGGGGCGGAGTTTAGGTGGCGCGCCAGACCGTTGTGAAAGCACGGCTCCTAAACCGGCCTCTGACGCGTCCACCTCTACCTGGAACGGCAAAGAGGGATCCGGATGCGCCAGCACCGGGGCCGAGGTAAACAGGTCCTTCAGCCTCCCAAACGCCCTGTCCGCCTCGGCCGACCACTGCAGCCGCACCGGACCCCCCTTCAACAGAGACGTGATGGGAGCTGCCACCTGTCCAAAACCCCGGATAAACCTCCTGTAGTAATTTGCAAACCCCAAAAACTGCTGCACCTCTTTCACAGTGGTTGGTGTTTGCCAATTACGCACGGCCGACACCCGGTCTACCTCCATCTTCACCCCTGACGCAGACAACTGATAACCCAAAAAGGAGACCGACTCCTGGAAAAACAGACACTTCTCTGCCTTCACATACAGGTCGTGCTCCACCAGCCTCCGCAACACTCTACGCACCAGGGCCACATGCTCGACACGGGTAGGCGAGTACACGAGAATGTCATCAATGTACACAACCACCCCCTGCCCCTGCATGTCCCTGAAGATCTCATCCACGAATGATTGGAAAACTGACGGAGCGTTCATCAACCCGTATGGCATGACCAGATACTCGTAATGGCCCGAGGTGGTACTAAAGGCTGTCTTCCATTCATCACCCTCCCTGATGCGCACCAAGTTGTACGCGCTCCTGAGATCTAATTTCGTGAAGAAACGCGCCCCATGCAACGACTCAGTCATGGTCGCAATCAGCGGGAGTGGATAACTGTACTTCACCGTAATCTGATTGAGACCACGGTAATCGATGCACGGGCGCAAACCACCATCCTTTTTCTTCACAAAAAAGAAACTCGAGGACGCAGGGGAAGTGGAAGGCCGTATGTATCCTTGTCTCAGAGATTCGTCTATGTAAATCTCCATAGCTTTCTTCTCCTCCTGAGACAGAGGATACACATGGCTCCGTGGGAGCGCAGCTCCTGCCTGGAGGTCTATCGCACAATCTCCCTGCCTATGGGGTGGCAACCGCGTCGCCCTCGCCTTACTAAACGCAATAGCCAAATCCCCATACTCAGGGGGAACGTGCAATGCGGGCACCTGGTTTGGACTCTCCACCGAGGTAGCCCCTACGGAAACGCCCAAACATCTACCCACACACTGAGCAGACCACTCCATCAGAGCCCTCTCCTGCCACGAAATAGCTGGGTTATGGGTACTCAACCAGGGCATGCCCAGCACCACCGGATACGCAGGAGAGTCAATCAGGAACAGCTGAATCATCTCCTGATGACCCCCCTGCGCACACATCCTAAGTGGCGCCGTGACCTCCCTGATTAAGCCCGTACCCAACGGACGGCTATCTAGGGCATGAACGGGGAAAGGAACATCAACAGGAATAAGGGGAATCCCTAACGCTAAACAAAACTTCTTATCAATAAAATTCCCCGCCGCGCCTGAATCTACCAGCGCCTTATGCTGGGAATGAGGTGCTACCTGTGGAAAACGCACAGGCATACAAAAATGGGCAACAGTGAGCTCTGGGTGAGTGGGGCGCCTACTCACCTGGAGGGAATCCCCAGTGCGGAACCTGTCGTCATCTCCCCTAGGAGGCCATCCCCAGCACCTAGCCGCGGTGTGTTCTCCCCGACCACAGTTGGTGCTGTGGATGGACCCCCTAGCCTGCCGACTCCTCCTCTCTCTAGCGCCAGCGCCCCCGAGCTCCATGGGACATGGCTCGGAGGCGCTGGAGGGTGAAATGGACGGACCCTCCGCAGGACGTCCGCGGGTAGCCAGCAGGTTATCCAGCCTGATGGACATGTCGACCAGCTGGTCGAAAGAGAGGCTGGTGTCCCTACAAGCCAGCTCCCGACGGACGTCCTCTCGTAGGCTACATCTGTATAGATCGATGAGGGCCCGATCATTCCACCCTGCATCTGCCGCTAGAGTACGGAATTCGAGCGCGAATTCCTGGGCACTCCTCCTCCCCTGCCGGAGGAAGACCAGACGCTCCCCCGCCGCTTTCCCCTCCGGGGGATGGTCAAACACCGCCCTGAAGCGGCGGGAGAACTCGTCGTAGGTAATAGTCGCGGCGTCGATCTTCCTCCACTCCGCGTTGGCCCATTCCAACGCCTTCCCGGCCAGGCAGGAGATCAGGGCGGACACGCTCTCATGCCCCGAAGGTGCCGGGTGCACGGTGGCCAGGTATAGCTCCACCTGGAGGAGGAATCCCTGACACCCAGCCGCGGTTCCGTCGTAGGCCCTCGGGAGAGAGAGTCGGACTCCTCGAGGTTCCGGCGCTGGAATGGGCGGACTGGCCGATGGTGCTGGCAGGGAGGGAGGCGGTGGAGGCGTACCCCAGCCTCGGAGGGTGGTGATCACCTCCTGCAGGGCGGTCCCCATCTGCAGGATTTGGTCCTGTTGTTCCCGAACCTGGGCCTCCAGTCTCGTCTGTCCTGCTTCGGCTCCTGCTGATTCCATGGTAGGTGTGTAATTCTGTCAGGGCGTGCTGTAGGTGTAGTGGTGGAATCAAACGCAGGACTCAGAACGATAATCCAAAGACTTGTATTAAAGCCAAAACCAAGGCAAAAAGACAACTGGCCCGCAGGCGAAAATACGCACGAAGGCGAAATAGAAAACAGCGCACAAACAGGTGCGAAAATACTCCAGCGCAGTGGAGAGAAGCTCAACCGAGCGAAACACACGACTGACGAAAATCAATTACACACAACACTAGACAAACACAACGAGAAACTTATAGGACACTAATTACGCCCAAACTAGAAACAGGTGTGAAAACAAACAGACAAAAGCAAACGAACATGAAACATACAACGGTGGCAGCTAGAATTCCGGAGACGACGAACGCCGAAGCCTGCCCGAACAAGGGAGAGAGGCAGCCTCGGCCGAAACCGTGACACTGTGTGTGTTAATGTCTCTGTGTTTGTTAATGTCTCTGTGTTTGTTAATGTCTCTGTGTGTGTTAATGTCTCTCTGTGTGTAATAATGTCTCTGTGTGTAATAATGTCTCTGTGTGTGTTAATGTCTCTGTGTGTAGTAATGTCTCTCTGTGTGTAATAATGTCTCTGTGTGTAATAATGTCTCTGTGTGTGTTAATGTCTCTGTGTGTAGTAATGTCTCTCTGTGTGTGTAATAATGTCTCTGTGTGTAATAATGTCTCTGTGTGTGTTAATGTCTCTGTGTGTGTTAATGTCTCTGTGTGTAGTAATGTCTCTCTGTGTGTAATAATGTCTCTGTGTGTAATAATGTCTCTGTGTGTGTTAATGTCTCTGTGTGTATTAATGTCTCTGTGTGTGTTAATGTCTCTGTGTGTGTTAATGTCTCTGTGTGTATTAATGTCTCTGTGTGTGTTAATGTCTCTGTGTGTGTGTTAATGTCTCTGTGTGTTAATGTCTCTGTGTGTAATAATGTCTCTGTGTGTAGTAATGTCTCTGTGTGTGTGTTCCCTCCAGGTACCTACCAGCCCTAGGGGAGTGTCTTGCCACCCTGGTAGGAGCCATGCCTGTAGCGTTCCTGGAGCCTGATCTCAACGCTCACAACCCCCTGTCTGTCTTCAACACCAAGACACCCCGCGAGAGGGCCAGTAAGTCACTACTCTGCAGTTGCAATACTGAATCATAACACTACCAATTTATCAGGACCAATCTAGCTTGACAACAAATCGGATCCCCTTGCATTTACAACAACCCGGATCCCCTTGCATTTACAACAACCCGGATCCCCTTGCATTTACCTCCGCTACATCCTTAGTTCTACTGTAAAGGCCGTTTTGCTGGACACAGAGTCCTGGACCATGCGTCTTAGTCCATGACTAGGCTTAATCAATGTCTGGGAAACCAGCCCTATGTTTATTAATGGTGCATTGGCTAATTCTGTGCTGTTCTCTGTACAGTCTTGAGTATGCCTGACTCTGTGGAGGAGATGTGTCCAGAGATGCCTCGTCTGGATGGCCTGCTGAAGGACATCAACGACATCTCGGAGTCTGGAGCTCGCTACACAGAGATGCCACAGGTCAGGAGGGCTTGGAATACAATTACAATGTTGTATCACGATAACTGCTGTTATCACTAAATCTGTTTATATTACAAGAGAGCTTTTTAGACAGTGAATCCTCTTTTAAAGCTGGAATCTTTAGCGTTGAAACTGTTTGTGATATTTTACAACAACAAAGACGTTACTTCTAACAACGAACACAGTTTTTGTTTCCCTCAGACATCATTGCACGTGCAATAGAAGAGCAGCGTATGTACTACAATTTATTTTCACCACAATGCTGGATGCTCCTCCCCTCTGTTTCAACACAAAGGAACTCATTAAGCTAGCGCCTTGATTAACATAACCTCTGGCATGACGACATTACGTGGTATAACTTAATATCACAATTGTCGTGATATAGCTTCATATCCTGATAATCGAGATATTGCTTAAAATTGTGGTTAGCGCTTAACATGATGCCTTCCCATCCCTAATCCCTCCAGGTGATTGAGGTGATCCTGCCCATGCTGTGTAACTACCTGTCCTATTGGTGGGAGAAAGGAACAGAGAACTCTGCTCCGGGCACAGCCTGCTGCACCACCGTCTGCTCCAACCACCTCAGCATCATCCTGGGGAACATCCTCAAGATCCTCAACAACAACCTGGGCATCGACGACGCTCCCTGGATGAAGAGGATTGCAGGTGGGATGCTGGGTTATTAAGGTTTGGTGAATAACACTCATGTGTTGATGAATCTTGCCTTAGACCTGAAGACTTGCGTTAACTCCCTGATTCAATGCCTACCCACTGGGCACACACTGGTAGAATCAACATTGTTTCCATGTCATTTCGATGAAATTTCGTTGAACCATTCGTGGAATAGACGTTGAATTGATGTCTGTGCTCAGTGGGTAGGCTTTAGCTCAAAGGGCTAATACAGTCTCATGGCGCGCAGGAGACCCGAGTTTGAACCTAGTTGCATATGATGAATGGTGAATAATAACTGCAGAATACACACAAAGCTGTGGTCGTAGCATTGCCAGCCGTACTCTTTAACTGGCAGTGTAGTGTAACAACTACTCAGTGAGACGAAATCTGATTGGTTTCAACCTGTATATACATTTACATTTACGTCATTTAGCAGACGCTCTTATCCAGAGCGACTTACAAATTGGTGCATTCACCCTATAGCCAGTGGGATAACCACTTTACAATATTTTTTTTTGTATCATTGCAGTCTACTCTCAGCCAATCATCTGTAAGGCTGCAGCAGACCTCCTGAGGAGTCACTTCCTGCCCACTCTAGAGAAACTCAGGAAGAAGACAGTCAAGGTGAGATGAGAGGAATTGAAACGTATTCTTTGGACTGCTGTCCATTTGTTTGTTTAAATTTTCCATGGATCATTCACAAGAATCAAGCACACAACTAGCTTGAATTGCAATGCGAACTTGCCAACTCCTATGTCATTGTTCGGCGTGACAATGACAAGACTTGGCAGTACAGCAAGGCTAGCACACCGCCATTAAGGAAAACCGTAATTCCCTGACCCCGGGGGGTCACAGAGGAGGAGCTGCTGAAGGCTGACATTAAAGGAAACGCTCAGGAAGCTGAGCTTCTGTTATTACTATGTTGTAAAGGCGTTAACTATGTTATTACTATGTTGTAAAGGCGTTAACTATGTTATTACTATGTTGTAAAGGCGTTAACTATGTTGTAAAGGCGTTAACTATGTTATTACTATGTTGTAAAGGTGTTAACTATGTTATTACTATGTTATAACTGTGTTATTAATATGTTCTAACCCCAGGTGGTGGCAGAGGAGGAGCTGCTGAAGGCTGACATTAAAGGAGACACTCAGGAAGCTGAGCTTCTCATCCTGGATGAGTTTGCTGTCCTCTGTAGAGACCTGTACGCCTTCTACCCAATGCTCATCCGCTATGTGGACAACAACAGGTAGTATAACCCAGCCAACCTTTCCAACACACATCTGTTGTTTAGGTTCTGGGAAATCTGCAGGCCTTGACTCGATTTAGACTGAATTGATTTAGAATGATGCCATGTACTGTACTTGTATGTAATTAGAATAATTGTATTTATCCTTTATTTATTTCAGGAGATCATAATGAGATTAGTTGGTTCCAATCTTTCTAATTTGGGATTTGGACCTGCAGATTTCCCCATTGCATATCCTGGGATCTAGGCTACATAACACAACAGATGGTTATAGCTATGGCCTCACCTCTTCTTTAGTCCACTTCTCATGAAAACGTCTGTCAAACCCCCCCAGGTCCAGGTGGTTGAAGAGGCCTGATGCTCAGTCCAACGAGCTCTTCACCATGGTGGCGGAGATCTTCATTCTCTGGTGCAAATCACACGTAAGACTCTTCACTTTAGAATACTACATACAGTATGTTAATTTATTTTCAAGTTCTGTTTGAAGATTGACATTCTTCTTGTTTCTTTCCTTCTTTACCATCTGACCCGTCAACAGAACTTCAAAAGGGAAGAGCAGAACTTTGTGGTTCAGAACGAAATCAACAACCTGTCTTTCCTGACTGGGGAAAGTAAGACCAAGATGTCCAAGGTAAGGACGGAGCAGGAGTTAGTTTAGCCAGTAGTGAGTAAAGAAAGGCCTGCACAGAAGCTCTTTCCCTGTGGTTTTCCAGAATTCCTGGTGGAAGCTTCCAGAGATCCCTGCTTATTCCCTCACAATTCCAGGAATCATCCAACCAGGATTTCTGAAAAACCTGATCATTTTGGTAAAGTTCCCCGAATTCTGCAACCCTAGTACTGAGTATTCTCTCTCTCTCTCTCTCGCTCTCTCTCGCTCTCTCTCTCTCTCTCTCTCTCTCTCTCTCTAGTCAGGTGGTGACCAGGATAGGAAGCACAAGAAGCGGCGTGGAGAGTTATACTCTGTCCAGACCTCTCTGATCGTAGCCGCCCTGAAGAAGATGCTGCCCATCGGACTCAACATGTGCACCCCTGGAGACCAGGAGCTTATATCACTGGCCAAGATACGATACAGTCTGGTGAGATACAGTACTATCATATCCCTAAAGTCTTCAATGATCATGTGAAGTAGCGTATCGACGTGTGATCACACTACGTCTGTATTCACAGATAGCCAGACCTATCCCTAGCCATTTTGGAATGTTTTTAACCCACTCTCTCACTGAGAGTAATTTCCCACTCCTTCCTGTTTCCCTCCAACAGAAAGACACAGATGATGAGGTGAAGGATCACTTGCGTGA
Organism: Coregonus lavaretus; assembly: GCF_964263955.1. Classification (NCBI taxonomy): domain Eukaryota; kingdom Metazoa; phylum Chordata; class Actinopteri; order Salmoniformes; family Salmonidae; genus Coregonus; species Coregonus lavaretus. The sequence continues at coordinate 37,291 of NW_028162270.1, read as the reverse complement.
GAACCTCCATCTGCAGGACAAGGTAGGCTGGGGAAATGTAAAATGATCTGTAATTCCGCACGGTGTGTACTTTGTATCTCCGCTGGTCATTACTCTGTGCCCCAGTAGAGTTAAGTCTGTAACCTCAGCAGTACTCCTCCTCGTGTATTCAGCAGACCAGGACATTCAAATGCAGCAGCGTTTGTAAACATTTTCAGATGTAGTTTCAGTGATACCCAACTGAAAAAAAACACAATCAGTTGTTGTTCTAATGTTGAAGTGATGTAACCATTATAAATGGACAAATTATAAGTCACATGTCTAACGCTTTTTGTGTGTGTTTTTAAAGTCTGATGACCTGGCAGTGCAGTGGCAGATGAACCTGTATAAGGATGTGGTGGTGGGGAGTGAGGAGCCTACAGACCCAGAACAAACTGTGGACAGAATACAGAGCATCTCTGCTGCAGTCTTCCACCTGGAGCAGGTACCCTACAGTCCACAGTTACCACTCTATAAAGTCTGTTGTTTATTACATTATTACATTATTTTACCATTGAGACATATGTCTCTTTTACATTTTAGTCATTTAGCAGACGCTCTTATCCAGAGCGACTTACAGGAGCAAGTAGGGTTAAGTGCCTTGCTCAAGGGCACATCGACAGATGTTTCACCTAGTCAGCTCGGGGATTAGAACCAGCGACCTTTCGGTTACTGGCACAACGCTCTTAACCACTAAGCTACCTGCCGCCCCCGGCAAGGTTGCCCTGTTTACAAACGCAGCATCAAATACAAAGTACAGAATAAGGATTTAGTAATAGAGTTATAACAATCACAGTGTGGATTATAACAATCACAGTGTGGATTATAACAATCAAATGGTGGATTGCAGACCGATTGTGGAGCTTCATCATCTTTCAATGAAATGTGCAGTTGTGTGTCCTCCAGCTAGCTGTTGACATGTGACACTGTTTCCGAGCAACCACCAAGGGGTTGTATATGTGATGAGAACAGAAGTGGTCCGAGAACTAAGCCTTGAGGAACACCGAAATGTACCTTCGATTTTTTCTGAGGAATTTCCGTCCACAGAAGCACACGTTTCCGTAAGACGTGATGTTTTGCCCACTAGGTGGAGCAGCCTCTGAGGATGAAGAAGTGTGTGTTCCAGAAGCTGCTGTCCAAACAGCGTAAACGGGCCGTGGTGGCCTGCTTCCGCATGGCTCCACTCTACAACCTACCCAGGTAAGACAGGCCTCTATCACACTTACTACTGATGAGAATTAGAGGTACGCTGATGGATAAAACTGGAGGCCTAAATTGTCTCTGTCAACTAAATGAGATACGTAAAGGAATATGAGTTTGAGACTTTGTAACTGTGACAACTACCCCAGGAAAAAGTCCTCAGTCGTCATTCGTGGTGCTTTTGTCTCCATCAAATCAAATGTGACGTTACAGTCCTGTATCACTCAGTGGAGTTGGTGTCATGCTATTACTAGTGTATCCACACACTATCTCCGTCTCCACCTCCCTAACCTTGTCCTTCTTCTCTGTTATTTCTCTCTGTTGCATACCACCTACAACACCTTTTCCTCAGATACAAAATTAACAATTACTTCCTGAACGGCTATCGGTACGTTTGGCTGGAAAAGGCGTTCGCTGAATCTAATTTTGACCGCCTGTTCTCCGTGCTAACGGTAATGTGAGACTCCAGGCTGAATGCTAGCCTGAGTGTCAGCCTGTTTCTGCTCTGTTGCCAACTCCTCGTGGAATTGTGTCATGCCAAACAGACTGGCACCCAGGCTAGGCGAATGCTTCATCTCTCTTCCCTCCTCCATCTTATCCTCCAGGCTATGGACTGAGCCACTACCTACCTCCAGTTTACTGCACTGTTGATTCTGATTGGTCAGCCTCAGCTAACAGCCAATCAGTGGTCAATCAATGAGCAATCCAGGAAGCATTTTGCTTGTTTACATAAAGATCATCATTGTCATTATGTCTTAGAATATGGAATGTTTTGTCTCATGTGATTTGAGTAACATCATGACTGTATTTTTGTAGCTTTATGTATCATTTATTAACTGACATAATATTTGAATACAGTGTTTAGTGTTTTTAGATATACAGTGAGGGAAAAAAGTATTTGATCCCCTGCTGATTTTATAAGTTTGCCCACTGACAAAGACATGATCAGTCTATAATTTTAATGGTAGGTTTATTTGAACAGTGAGAGACAGAATAACAACAAAAACAAAACAGAAAAACGCTATAAATTGTTATAAAATGTTATAAATTGATTTGCATTTTAATGAGGGAAATAAGTATTTGACCACTCTGCAAAACATGACTTAGTACTTGGTGGCAAAACCCTTGTTGGCAATCACAGAGGTCAGACGTTTCTTGCAGTTGGCCACCAGGTTTTCACACATCTCAGGAGGGATCTTCTCCAAGTCATTAAGGTTTCGAGGCTGACGTTTGGCAACTCGAACCTTCAGCTCCCTCCACAGATTTTCTATGGGATTAAGGTCTGGAGACTGGCTAGGCCACTCCAGGACCTTAATGTGCTTCTTCTTGAGCCAGTCCTTTGTTGCCTTGGCCGTGTGTTTTGGGTCATTGTCATGCTGGAATACCCATCCACAACCCATTTTCAATGCCCTGGCTGAGGGAGGGAGGTTCTCACCCAAGATTTGACGGTACATGGCCCCGTCCATCGTCCCTTTGATGCGGTGAAGTTGTCCTGTCCCCTTAGTAGAAAAACACCCCCAAAGCATAATGTTTCCACCTCCATGTTTGACGGTGGGGATGCTGTTCTTGGGGTCATAGGCAGCATTCCTCCTCCTCCAAACACGGCGAGTTGAGTTGATGCCAAAGACCTTGATTTTGGTCTCATCTGACCACAACACTTTCACCAAGTTCTCCTCTGAATCATTCAGACGTTCATTGGCAAACTTCAGACGGCCCTGTATATGTGCTTTCTTGAGCAGGAGGACCTTGCGGGCGCTGCAGGATTTCAGTCCTTCACGGCGTAGTGTGTTACCAATTGTTTTCTTGGTGACTATGGTCCCAGCTGCCTTGAGATCATTGACAAGATCCTCCCGTGTAGTTCTGGGCTGATTCCTCACCGTTCTCATGATCATTGCAACTCCACGAGGTGAGATCTTGCATGGAGCCCCAGGCCGAGGGAGATTGACAGTTCTTTTGTGTTTCTTCCATTTGCGAATAATCGCACCAACTGTTGTCACCTTCTCACCAAGCTGCTTGGCGATGGTCTTGTAGCCCATTCCAGCCTTGTGTAGGTCTACAATCTTGTCCCTGACATCCTTGGAGAGCTCTTTGGTATTGGCCATGGTGGAGAGTTTGGAATCTGATTGATTGATTGCTTCTGTGGACAGATGTCTTTTATACAGGTAACAAACTGAGATTAGGAGCACTCCCTTTAAGAGTGTGCTCTAATCTCAGCTCGTTACCTGTATAAAAGACACCTGGGAACTAGAAATCTTTCTGATTGAGAGGGGGTCAAATACTTATTTCCCTCATTAAAATGCAAATCAATTTATAACATTTTTGACATGCGTTTTTCTGGATTTTTTTGTTGTTATTCTGTCTCTCACTGTTCAAATAAACCTACCATTAAAATTATAGACTGATCATTTCTTTGTCAGTGGGCAAACGTACAAAATCAGCAGGGGATCAAATACTTTTTTCCCTCACTGTAATTTTAACCACATCCTCAGCCAGTTTCTGTATGCTAATTAAGCCATCAAGGATGACCAGTCAGAAGAGCCAGTGGCTCCCACATCGACCAATCATCACCCTGGAATGCTCTTCCTTCCTGTTTCACCCTCACATCTCTCCCTCCTTACTCCTCCCCCTTCCAAAATCTACTTGGACACACCTTAACCTCATTCTCCCATCTTCCACTCCCCCTCTCCTCCTCTCATCCCTCCTTCCCCAGGCATCGTTCTATTAACCTCTTCGTGTTGGGCTATGTGAGACTATGGATAGAGACAGAGGAGTACTCCTTTGAGGAGAGGCTAGTGCAGGACCTGGCAGTAAGTACTGGGCATATTGCGGTGGTGTCTGCCACCCCCTCAGCCCTAGCCTCTGCCTTGCCCCCTGTGCCCTGTGTTGGCACCGCACCCCCACCAGCCCTCTCCGCCGACTGCCTCTTGAGCACGATGCCCTCCGTCGAGCTTCGGGATCGGGATCGCTTCCCGGTCCGCCTGGGTCTGGGGACTTCGCCTTGGGCCCCCAGAGGTTCCCGAGGCCCCCGCGCTCTCTCTAGCTTTGTGGCTCGCTACCGACAGAGTCTTGACAGGCATGACAGGCTCAACCTCAGGAGACTCAGTGGCAGCAATGGCTCCGTCTCCGCAGCAAAGCATGTGGCTACAAAAACAGGCTATGGCATTGGCTATCTCACCACTACTACTACTACTACTACTACTACTGTGGTAAGAGGGGCGGCTAAAGCCCTCAATAGGTGTTAGTTGTTTGATGTCTGACGTCGACCCAACCATCTAGATGTTGTACGGTATGGTCTCTGCTGTAACTGTAAGTCTGTAGTGAAGTGTTGAAGTGATCAAGTGGAGTGTGAAGTGAAGTCTTCGGTGGCATGCTCGCGCACATCTCAGTCTGGATTCATACAGTATTGTGACGAGTATTGAAATTCATTGATCTCACTGTAAATATAGTTGTGCAGTTGCAAGGAAGGTAAACATATTTATACAGTACTGCAAAATGTCATAAAACATGTCAGGGGAAGAATGTACAAGAGCAGACCACGATGTCATTCATCATCATCACCATCATCATCATCATCATCATCATTGTCCACACACTGCATTTAGTAGTGCTGCATCTGTTGGACCATAGTAGCCTGCTGCCCCAGTATCTGTGTGTTAGAGATGTCGACGGTGAGTGTGACGTCTCTCCTCTCTAACGCCCAGGAAGCTCCGATTCAAACTCCCGTTAGACAGCTCTGCAAGCGTTATACTGTCAAAATACGTTCGTTACTCACCAAATATGGAGTTTCGCTGAGGAACTATCTTCATTTACTCCCGTTACTGCTGGTATGTGCTTCCAAAAAAGGTGTTAATACAAGCAACCGGAAAAAAACGCCTATTCGGCACCTCCAATGTAAATCACTCATGACTGCCACACAGTCGGAAGTCTACACCAGCTCAATACATTTGAGGTGCCGAAAAGGCATATTTTCAGTTGCTTGTACATTTTTATTTAGACATTTCTTGGAAGTACATATTTGTTGAGTAACGAACGTATTTTGACATTATACTCATCATCGACATCTCTAACACACAGATATAATGGGGCAGTTAGTCTGCATGATTTTTCAATGACGGGTCCTGTTCAGTAGGGAGACAACATTTTGAATCCGAGTGAAAAGGAGAGGAATTCCCCGTACTTAGAACACAGAGTTTTGTTTTCAAAAAGTTTTCCTACGGTGTGCCCTACTGAACAATACTCTGGTCCATTCATTTGACAGTGTCCCGATCCTTGTCCTTCTCATGGATACAATCATCAGTAAAATCCTGATCCGGCATCATTACCACCATTACAGCCCTCATCTGAGCATGCCAGCATGGGTTGTCCCATAAACAGTGTGACTACAACGGCCATGATGATGCATGTCCTGTTAAACAACCCATTAGCCCACCTCTCTGACTCAGAGATCATAAACGTTGGACGTCGTCCAAAAAAGGTAATGGCTTGAAGCTATGCAGAATAACTAATATAATATAATGCGATAGATGTAGTGAGAGTTGAGTGGTGAGTAAATTACATGGTTTAGCCAGCAGGGGTGTGGTCTCTATTGGAAAGGCCAGGTTAAGAACAGAACTAACCCCTGTCTCTTGCGGGTCGTCTGTGTAGAAAACCCCGATGAAGATCGTGGAGGAGGAGGAAGAGGAGGAGGTTGAGATTCAGCCAGACCCTCTTCATCAGCTTATCCTCCACTTCAGCCACAACGCCCTCACAGAGAGAAGGTAACGTAAGAGACTAAGAGAGGGAACGACCAATCTACCAATGTTTCTTTAATTTAACCTTTTATTTTGACAGGGAGTCAATCAACCAATCACTCAATCGATCAATTAAACAATCAACCTAGTGAACAAGTGTTTTAGCCAATCTTACTTAAATACATAAGAATTGTGTTAGCTTAACCTATTTGTGTTATTTACTTTACTGACCTGATACAAATCATGATAATAATTAGATAATATGTTCTTCTCTCCAGTTTCTTGGAAGAAGATCCGTTATATATTGCGTATGCAGACATGATGGCAAAGGTACGCAACTGAGAATTTGAGCACACTTTGGCTGCGTTTACATAGGCAGCCCAATTCTGATCTTTTGCTCAACTATTGGCAAAACATCTGATCTGATTGGACAAAAGTCAAATTAGTGGCAAAAGATCTGATCTGATTGGTCAAAAGTCAAATTAGTGGCAAAATATCTGATCTGATTGGTCAAAAGTCCAATTAGTGGCAAAATATCTGATCTGACTGGTCAAAAATCAAATTAGTGGCAAAATATCTGATTGGTCAAAAGTCAAATTAGTGGCAAAATATCTGATCTGATTGGTCAAAAGTCCAATTAGTGGCAAAAGATCAGAACTGGGCTGCCTGTGTAAATGCATACGTTCATAATCAGACTGAAGTGGGTTCATAATCAGTTAATGCACAGTTGTCCTAACTCTAACATTTTCCTCCTTTATCTCCTCAGAGTTGTGCAGAGGATGAAGAGGAGGAAGGGGAAGAGGAGAAAGAGAAGACGTTTGAGGTTTCAATCTGTCTGTCCTTGTTTCACTAACCACCAGTCTGAATCTGTTTGAATCTGTCTGAACCCAGTCTGAACCTGTCTGAACCCAGTCTTTGCCTTTAGGCTGGATAGATATCTGACTTGTGAATGATGAGACAGGATTTTAAATCAACAGCACTGGCTACAGATGATAACTAACTTCCCACATCTACAGTGTCAGCTGACAAAGAACAGGCAATGGTTGAAATGTTGTCACTGTCGTCGTCACTGTGACAGCCATGTTCGATTTAAACCTTTCAGTAGCATATATTTTATACAATCAGATTTGTCCTTTTGTATCCAGCAGCTATAAGATCATTGATGTTGTCACTTTCCTGTGAGATGTGTGAATGTTTCTCTAAGATGATGTTTTATTGTGTATTTGAACCCCAGGATTATAGATGTTGACATATTAACTATGAGACAGGTTTTTTAATGAACAACAACTACAGCTTACTGCATGTCTGACCCTGGGCCATAGCTAGATAGAGAGAGTTTGGCTATTGTGTATGATCATTATATGAGCTGACATTCCCCCTTTGGGCCCACAGGAGAAGGAGATGGAGAAACAGAAGATCTTGTACCAACAGGCCAGACTGCACGCCCGCGGGGCTGCTGAGATGGTGCTACAGATGATCAGCGCCAGTAAAGGTGAGAATGTTCTTTTATCTACAGGTGTAACTTCAGGGGCCTTGTGTACTACACAGCACGTTGACCCTCAAATAAATATTTTATCCAAACTTGCAGTGGAATAAGCTCGCAAACCACAATCGAAGTCTCGTTTTAGCCGTCTGCATGTGGCTAGCAGTGTGCTAACAACTTGGGTGCTCAGTCTACTCCTCTCTGTCCCCAGGTCGACTAGGTCCTATGGTGACCTGCACCCTCAAACTGGGCATCTCCATCCTCAACGGAGGCAACGTGCTGGTTCAACAGGTTAGACTACATTACATTACCAGAGATGTATTACTGTGTATGTTACACATCATTACCAGATTTGTATTCCATCTTCACATCTTACCAAGAGTTTCTGTGCATGAAAACATGAGTTTTTTTAATTTCCATTGTTTTGCAGAAAATGCTGGATTACCTGAAGGAGAAAAGAGATGCAGGCTTTTTCAAGAGTTTGTCAGGCCTCATGCAGTCCTGCAGGTAACCGTGACTACGCCACCCGAATAACCCAGAGGACAGATCTCGTCTGGGAACTGCCTGGAAATGATGATAGACTTCTGATCAACTTCTGATCAATTAAAATACTGTAACTTATTGATAAGCATGTTGGTTATACCCAATGACATGATGAAGGGACCCTCATTGTCCTATCACCACTGTTTACCGTCATTCTTATTCATTAGCCCTGCTGCTCTACTGTGTTTCTCTTTGACCATGTCTCTTTTCGTCCTACCCTCCACAGTGTCCTGGACCTAAATGCCTTTGAGAGACAGAACAAAGCGGAAGGTCTGGGGATGGTGACAGATGAAGGCTCCAGTAAGTTTAGCCAGGTCTGGGGATGGTGACAGATGAAGGCTCCAGTAAGTTTAGCCAGGTCTGGGGATGGTGACAGATGAAGGATCCAGTAAGTTTAGACACAGGATGGTGACAGATGAAGGATCCAGTAAGTTTAGACACAGGATGGTGACAGATGAAGGATCCAGTAAGTTTAGCCACAGGATGGTGACAGATGAAGGATCCAGTAAGTTTAGCCACAGGATGGTGACAGATGAAGGATCCAGTAAGTTTAGACACAGGATGGTGACAGATGAAGGATCCAGTAAGTTTAGCCACAGGATGGTGACAGATGAAGGATCCAGTAAGTTTAGCCACAGGATGGCCAGCTGATGCACTATCCCCAAGCTTTAAATAATAATAATAATAATAATATGCCATTTAGCAGACGCTTTTATCCAAAGCAACTTACAGTCATGTGTGCATACATTTTTACGTATGGGTGGTCCCGGGGATCGAACTCACTACCCTGACATTACAAGCGCCGTGCTCTACCAATTGAGCTACAGAGTAGTTTAACATTTGAGTTCAATTGTAGTTTTTATTTTCCCCTTTTCCCTTCAGCCGTAGGTTCCGAGAGCTGTCTCGCGGTCTTGGTTGCTTTTTCACACTTGGAGTATCTTTACCCAGAAAACTTGAGTTTCTTTTTTTTTCTCCTTTTCTTCTCAGCAACAGGTTCAACTCTAGGTTCAAGAGGATTATCTTAGCTGCTGTCTTGGAGTATCTTTACTCAGAGAATCTTTGGGGCTCAACACCGCACAGCTTTCACTTCCTGCTCAGCAAGAAACCAACCTCCTTCCAAATGGCTAATGCTGGAGCATGACATTGTCTTATCTCTCTCACTGCGATGTTTTACACGTTGGTGTCAAATTATCTTCAGAAAGAATGGCCCTAGCTAATAGAAAATGAATGTAAAAATTGCGTTCGACCTTGTATTGCGATTTTCTGTTGCGCGTTGTTCTTAATGCTTGTGCTACGGCAGGTAGCTTAGTGGTTAAGAGCGTTGTGCCAGTAACCGAAAGGTCGCTGGTTCTAATCCCCGAGCCGACTAGGTGAAAAATCTGTCGATGTGCCCTTGAGCAAGGCACTTAACCCTAATTGCTCATGTAAGTCGCTCTGGATAAGAGCGTCTGCTAAATGACGTAAATGTAAATGCTACAGTAGTGGTAGAGTCAGGGGTCCATGTGATTAACCTGTTGTTGTCTAGACAGTCATCAGGGCTGCAAGGCCTCGTCGCATGATACAGTATATACAATAGGCTTATGTCTCAGGGTTGGGGTCAATTCCATTTAGATTCAGAAAGTAAACCAAAATCCTCATAAAAAAGTATAGAAGTATATAGTTACATTTCCTGAATTGAAACGTAACTGACCCCAACCCTGCTATGTATTATACCGGATGAATGTCACTCACCGCTTTTAATCACTACATGAATTGAGTTCATTGTAAATAAAGAAGTAGTGAAGTTTCTGACTAAATGTTTCATCAGGTTTAGGAATCTAAGCTGTTCAGTATTTTCATCAGGCTTAGGAATCTAAGCTGTTCAGTGGTTTCATCAGGTTTAGGAATCTAAGCTGTTCAGTAGTTTCATCAGGTTTAGGAATCTAAGCTGTTCAGTGGTTTCATCAGGTTTAGGAATCTAAGCTGTTCAGTATTTTCATCAGGCTTAGGAATCTAAGCTGTTCAGTGGTTTCATCAGGTTTAGGAATCTAAGCTGTTCAGTAGTTTCATCAGGTTTAGGAATCTAAGCTGTTCAGTGGTTTCATCAGGTTTAGGAATCTAAGCTGTTCAGTAGTTTCATCAGGTTTAGGAATCTAAGCTGTTCAGTAGTTTCATCAGGTTTAGGAATCTAAGCTGTTCAGTAGTTTCATCAGGTTTAGGAATCTAAGCTGTTCAGAAGTGCAGTTTGTGAGAGTAAGTACAGTAGTTGTCAACGTCTACTAACATCTACACTCCCCACGTTGTCAGGTTCCGTACGAATACAAATACAGTGTAGCACAAGCACCAAAAGCCTTTCCAAGAGATATTTTTACTCCTAAATCGAGAGCAGGGGTTTCCTCCGTCCTGAGGTAGGGGGCACCTAAGACATGGTGCAGCATTAGCTAGATACAAGCCTCCTTCTTCACATCTATATTACCTCACACACCTAACACATACACTATATTTCCAGTTTTGATAGGTTAACAATAGTTATTTTCCACCAATATCCTATATACTAGTTACTTACTAAATATCATAAATCTTTATAACTCTCCCCTGAAGACCTTCATTTTAACAGCATGCCCTTGTCTCTTCACCCATAATGAGGTCTTTAGACATCTCTCACTCTTTCAATATGTCTTCTCTTGCTTACGTCTGCTTTTTTTGTGTTTGTTTTGTCCTCTCCTATCATTAAAACTCATCGACGGCAGTCAACAGTGAGCGGGGTAAATAGACTATTCAGATGCTCTCATAACCTCCATGCTAGCATATTGAAAGTCGTGGCAATATTTCAGTCCCTCTCTCACCTTCACCTCCCTGCCTCATTGACCTGATGACCTGGAAGCATTAACTCATTGCTCTGGTCTGCAGGGAGGTACATTCATGCACATGCATGCGTAGAATATAGACGTAGAATTATAGGTTTACGTGGTAGTTTTTCTTTATGTTACTAAACTCTACATCACTCATCTACATTCTACTACTGATACTCCTATAAGGCTATCAATGTCTTTTAAATAGTTTAACCTAAGATTTGTAGACTTGTCCACACCTAAAGCAAAGCTTTGATGTGCTTTGGACTTGGGGCCTATTCCACAAAGCTGGTTTCATGTATAGGTTTAACTTTCATATGGATGATATAGCTGATCCAGAAATGCAATACAGAATTCCCAAGATTGTGAAGTACTGTGGAATGGAACCTTGGAATTGCTTGATGATTCTAAGTGGAGAACATTCCATCATTGTGTTCTGATCTTTTTGAAAATGGTTTCCCTGTGTTCTTGTCTTGTTCTATACTATATATATACTATATGGTATATGTGTCTTGTTCTATACTATATACAGTGGGGAAAAAAAGTATTTAGTCAGCCACCAATTGGGCAAGTTCTCCCACTTAAAAAGATGAGAGAGGCCTGTAATTTTCATCATAGGTACACGTCAACTATGACAGACAAAATGAGAAAAAAAATCCAGAAAATCACATTGTAGGATTTTTAATGAATTTATTTGCAAATTATGGTGGAAAATAAGTATTTGGTCAATAACAAAAGTTTCTCAATACTTTGTTATATACCCTTTGTTGGCAATGACACAGGTCAAACGTTTTCTGTAAGTCTTCACAAGGTTTTCACACACTGTTGCTGGTATTTTGGCCCATTCCTCCATGCAGATCTCCTCTAGAGCAGTGATGTTTTGGGGCTGTCGCTGGGAAACACGGACTTTCAACTCCCTCCAAATATTTTCTATGGTGTTGAGATCTGGAGACTGGCTAGGCCACTCCAGGACCTTGAAATGCTTCTTACGAAGCCACTCCTTCGTTGCCCGGGAGGTGTGTTTGGGATCATTGTCATGCTGAAAGACCCAGCCACGTTTCATCTTCAATGCCCTTGCTGATGGAAGGAGGTTTTCACTCAAAATCTCACGATACATGGCCCCATTCATTCTTTCCTTTACGCGGATCAGTCGTCCTGGTCCCTTTGCAGATAAACAGCCCCAAAGCATGATGTTTCCACCCCCATGCTTCACAGTAGGTATGGTGTTCTTTGGATGCAACTCAGCATTCTTTGTCCTCCAAACACGACGAGTTGAGTTTTTACCAGAAAGTTATATTTTGGTTTCATCTGACCATATGACATTCTCCAAATCCTCTTCTGGATCAGCAAAATGCACTCTAGGAAACTTCAGATGGGCCTGGACATGTACTGGCTTAAGCAGGGGGACACGTCTTGCACTGCAGGATTTGAGTCCCTGGCGGCGTAGTGTGTTACTGATGGTAGGCTTTGTTACTTTGGTCCCAGCTCTCTGCAGGTCATTCACTAGGTCCCCCCGTGTGGTTCTGGGATTTTTGCTCACCGTTCTTGTGATCATTTTGACCCCACGGGGTGAGATCTTGCGTGGAGCCCCAGATCGAGGGAGATTATCAGTGGTCTTGTATGTCTTCCATTTCCTAATAATTGCTCCCACAGTTGATTTCTTCAAACCAAGCTGCTTACCCATTGCAGATTCAGTCTTCCCAGCCTGGTGCAGGTCTACAATTTAGTTTCTGGTGTCCTTTGACAGCTCTTTGGTCTTGGCCATAGTGGAGTTTGGAGTGTGACTGTTTGAGGTTGTGGACAGGTGTCTTTTATACTGATAACAAGTTCAAACAGGTGCCATTAATACAGGTAACGAGTGGAGGACAGAGGAGCCTCTTAAAGAAGAAGTTACAGGTCTGTGAGAGCCAGAAATCTTGATTGTTTGTAGGTGACCATATACTTATTTTCCACCATAATTTGCAAATAAATTCATAAAAAATCCTACAATGTGATTCTCTGGATTTTTTTCCCTCAATTTGTCTGTTATAGTTGACGTGTACCTATGATGAAAATTACAGGCCTCTCTCATCTTTTTAAGTGGGAGAACTTGCACAATTGGTGGCTGACTAAATACTTTTCCCCCCACTGTATATGGTATATGTGAAAGTTACCTGGCTAATCCCCAGCTTCCTGAAATGTCCTGGTGTTTCACAATATTAATTTCATTTTTCACAATCAGCACTTTGGATGCAGCTGTTAGCCTGATACAAAAGTGTTGTGTGCAACACAAACCCAGACCCACACTCTTTGAAAAAAGGGTTCCAAAAGGGTTCTTCGCCTTTCCCCAAAAGGAGAACACTTTTTGGTCCTAGATAGAACCCTTTTTGGTTCCAGGTAGAACCCCTTTTGGATTCCATGTAGAACCCTCTGTGGAAAGGGTTATACATTGAACCCAAAAGGGCTCTACGTGAAACCAAAAACAGGTCTTCAAAGGGTTCTCCTATGGGGACAGCCGAAGAACCCTTTAAGGTTCTAGATAGCAACTATTTTCTAAGAGTGCTGTATCTGTGCTAGCCACCTGCCTGTCTAAGAGTGATGGGTGTCGAGTGAGCGAGTTCACAATCCTGACTTGACATCCGCAAGCCTAACTCAGACTTTCACCTAAATCATGTATTGAGATTATCGTGAAAACTCTAGTTGCTTGTGAATTCCGCTGTTATTGTTTTGGAGAGCATTCTTCACCTACTTCTGTCTCGTCCACAAGGTTCCAAAGTGCTGACGAATGATGACTTCACCAAAGATCTCTTCAGGTTTTTACAACTGCTCTGTGAGGGGCACAACGGGGGTGAGAACCTTCATTAATTGGTGTAAAACAAAGTATTAGTATATTATTTTTTGTTATAACTTGCTGCTTTACTCAAACCATGTTATCCCAATTTCAAAATGTGTTCATCACCACAGATTTCCAAAACTTCCTGAGAACACAAACAGGAAACACGTTGACAGTCAATATTATCATCAGCACAGTGGACTACCTGCTACGCCTTCAGGTGAAACACACACACACACACACACACACACACACACACACCCACATTCAGGTTCCCCGGGCGCCGATGACGTGGATGTGGATTAAGGCAGCCCCCCGCACCTCTCTGATTCAGAGGGGTTGGGTTAAATGCGGAAGACACATTTCAGTTGAATGCATTCAGTTGTACAACTGACTAGGTATCCCCCTTTCCCTATTTATAAACCGAAATTCTGATATTTTGTCCCTGTAACCCCCCCCCCCCTTCTCCACACACACACACTACCACTCACTATAAGGAGAATGTGACGTGGTTTCACCACCACACTGACAAAAGTAATCCTTCTCTGTAGGAATCTATCAGTGACTTCTATTGGTATTACTCTGGGAAAGACATTATCGACGAGGCAGGGCAGGTCAACTTCTCCAAAGCCTTAGCTGTCGCAAAGCAGATCTTCAACTCACTCACTGAGTACATCCAGGTAAGTAAGGCCTGACTCTTTCTGACTTTACAGTGTTTCACATTTAGACTATAGTCACTCTTTCCCAAGAGTCATATTTGTATTTTATTTTATGACACTAACATGTTTTTTTGGTTGTGATCTTTATTATCATTCACTTTATTTTGGTCCTTCTATCCATCTCTCTCCCCCTTCCTCTCTTCTTCCTTCCCTCCCCCTCCATCTCTCCCCCTCCCTCTCTCCCACCTCCCTCTCTCCCCCCTCCATCTCCCCCCTCTCTCTCCCTCTCTCCCCCCCTCTCTCCCTCTATCCCACCTCCCTCTCTCCCTCTCTCCCACCTCTCTCTTTCCCCCCCTCCATCTCTCCCTCTCTCCCTCTTTCCCCCCTCCATCTTTCCCCCCTCCCTCTGTTCCCCCTCCCTCTCTCCCCCTCCCTCTCTCCCCCCCAGGGCCCATGTATTGGGAACCAGCAGAGTCTGGCCCACAGCAGACTGTGGGATGCGGTGGTGGGATTCCTGCATGTGTTTGCCAACATGCAGATGAAGCTGTCCCAGGTAACCAGGTGTCCTCACTGCTGCACCAACCAGGGAGCAAAATAAAACAGTAAACTACTGGCCCAGTCCAGCGTCCTGCGAGCTACCCTGCTATCCTGGAGTTGCAGTCAGTGGCCCTCTGCTTCCTGTCAGTCAACGCTCACTGTCGTCGCCAACGTCTCTCCAATATAAAACTGATCATATAAAAATCACTCACATTTCAATAGATCAACGTCCTGTCCAGGGGGTGTACTTGTGTGTACTGCCGACACTACAGACACAGGAGATAGGTTCCTGCCCTGGGGGCCGTTGTAGCTCAAGGCTTACTTACTACTACACAGCCTCAAAGAGTAGAGGATTCACCCACACAGTACCACACCAAACATCCTCAACATCAATAACCAGGTCATTAGATGCTGTAAATGACAATGTTCTCAGTCAACGTGGCATCGTCATAGGATGCCACCTTTCCAACAAGTCAGTTTGTTAAATTTCTGCCCCGGTCAACTGTAAGTGCTGTTATCGTGAAGTGGAAATGTCTAGGAACAACAACAGCTTAGCCGCGAAGTGGTAGGCCACACAAGCTCACACAACAGGACTGCCGAGTGCTGAAGCGCCTAGTGCTGCTAGTCTTTGTTTTGGTTTTTGTTTATGTCTTTTTTTTTTTGGTCTTTGGTTATGTGTTTTTAATGCATGCAACCTGCGCTATTGAGATTGTAAAATCATGAAAATGCTTCATAAATACATGTTATAATTAATAAATACTAATAAATTAATAATAATATTAATGCAATTCTTCCAATGATTGGTGCCTCCTAGGACTCGTGTCAGATTGAGCTGCTGAAGGAGTTGATGGATCTTCAGCAGGACATGGTGGTGATGATGCTGTCACTGCTGGAGGGTAAGAACCTACAGATTCACTCAGAACACTAATAGGACTCATTTAAGACGTGGCAGGTTACAGTCACCACAGGAGCATTTGTTTGAACGTATATATTTACGCCATACAGTCAATGATTTACACCTATCACCTGATGGTACATACTGTAGTTATCCACATAATACAAGTTATATGTGAATATGAAGTAAGTCCGTTTGTAATTAAGTGAGGAAGGACGGAGGGAAAGTAAGTGAGTTTGTCATTTAGTAAGTAAGAATGCAAATGCAACGCGCCATTGATTCCTAGTCCTATGTGGTGTCTCCTAGGCAACGTGGTGAATGGAACGATAGGGAAGCAGATGGTAGACACTCTGGTGGAGTCCTCCAGTAACGTAGAGATGATCCTCAAGTTCTTCGACATGTTCCTCAAGATCAAGGACCTGACCACCTCTGACAACTTCAGGGAGTACGACCCCGAGAACAAAGGGGTGATCTCCAAGAAAGATTTCCAGAAGTCCATGGAGAACCAGAAGCAGTATACCCAGTCAGAGATCGAGTTCCTGCTCTCCTGCGCCGAGGCCGACGAGAATGACATGTTCAACTACGAGGAGTTTGTGGAGCGGTTCCACGAGCCAGCCAAAGACATCGGCTTTAACGTAGCCGTGCTGCTCACCAACCTCTCTGAGCACATGCCTCACGACCCCCGTCTGGCCACCTTCCTGGAACCGGCCGAGAGCGTGCTGAACTACTTTGAGCCATACCTGGGCCGCATCGAGATCATGGGCGGAGGGAAGCGCATCGAGAGGGTTTACTTTGAGATCAGTGAGTCCAGCCGCACGCAGTGGGAGAAGCCACAGGTCAAAGAGTCTAAGAGACAGTTCATCTTCGACGTGGTCAACGAGGGGGGAGAGAGCGAGAAGATGGAGATGTTTGTGAACTTCTGCGAGGACACCATCTTTGAGATGCAGCTGGCGTCTCAGATCTCGGAGCCAGAAGTGGTGGAGCGCCCGGAGGAGGACGAGGAGGAGCTGCACAACTTGCTAGAAGAGCTGGCTGAGCAAGAAGAGGAGAGCAAGCTGGAGGCTTCCTCAGCTTTCACCATGGTCTGCGTCTCCGCCAAGAAGAAGATCTCCAACTTCAGACAGATGCTGACCTTCAAGAGCCTCAAGAAGCAGTACAAGAAGTTCAAGAAGCTGAGCATGAAGGAGATGATCGTTGGGTTCTTCTCCTTCTTCTGGATTCTCTTCACAGGGTTCTTCAAGGGGATCTACAGCCTCATCTTTGGATTCTTCCACCTCATCTGGTCATCCATGTTCGGCGGCGGGCTCGTCGAAGGTGGGATCTTTTTATCTTCTTTTTTAGTTTGATCTCTTTTGTTTTATTGTTTTAGGCTACTGTTAAGGGTGTTGCAACGTTTTGTTTAAATGTACTTTAAATTCAGTTTGATTTGATTTGACTTGAAGGAGCCAAGAACATGAAGGTGACAGACATCTTGGGCAACATGCCCGATCCCACCCAGTTCGGTATCCACGGTGACGTGTTGGAGACAGAGAAGGCGGAGGTGGGTGATTCGGTGTCGGGCGGGACAGACCAGGCCATCAAACCGTCGGACAAGGCAGAGCAGGACATCTTGATGGAGATGATTAATCCGACACCAAAGAAAGGGGAAGGGTTGAAACATGTAGATCCTGGACTGGGAGACGTCTCTGAGAATCTGACCGCTGAGACCACCGCCACTGTGGAGAAGAAGGTGAGCAATCTGTAGACCCATCTCTAAAACAGTAGGTAAAGGGAATACATGTTGATTCTCTATGAACAGTTCTCAGTAAAATGCTGGGCTTGTTTCACATGGATGGTGTCACCAATAAGTATCCTCTCTAACCTTCTGTGGTCTGTCTCATGTAGAAGGCCGCTTTTGAACCAACAGAGTCTGAACCAGAGAAAGCAGAGTGAGTGGTCTACACCATTTATTTATCTCTGTGTATATGTTTACTTCAGTTATGTAACATGGAGGGCATGTTCAAATCTAAATTCAATCAACTTTATTTAAAGGTTTTTTTCTATTATTTTTTTTATTTGTGCTCGGTTTCTCGCATCTTGACACTTTGTTATTGCAAATAAGAGTCTGATCTTAATTGCTCATTATTTCTTAAAATTGAAATAATGGAATGAAATGAAAGAGTGTGTTGTGTTGTGTTGGGGTTTCAGCTCTCTAAGAGGTGTCAGAGGTATGCGCTGGTGTCAGATCGATAACAGATCGGCGGTCATCTTGTGTTCTCACAGCACAGAGAAGAAGGAGAAGGAAGACAAGGTCAAGGCAGAGCAGCCTAAAGAGGAAGTGGCTCAGGATAAGCCCGCCCCCAAGTCCAGAAACGGCCAATCAAAGGAGGCTCCTACTTCCTTCTTTGCCAGCTTCTTGGCTGGGCTGGAGGTCTACCAGACGAAGATACTGGTAATACATCAGACATTGTGCTTGTTCAAGATCGACTACAGCTTTGCGTATTGAGTGTGGGAAATGCGCTCTAGAATTTGAATATTTATTATTATTGTAATTATTATATTGCAGTTGGAGACTTCAGAATAACTGATCTGGGAATCACTTTGCATCCTAAATAACTGCGTATTATTTGAAGATCAGTCAGTTTGTTTAGTCGGTGATCAGCGACTGATCAGAATTGATGCTCTCAAACACAGATGTTGTTATTCTGCCTGTCACATGCTGTCAATGGTGACCTTCCAGGTCGTCTTCTTTGCAGTCACGCTCACCTCAGAAGACCGCTATGTATCATGGCTAAATGTCTGACTTTGTGTTCTATGTGTCTGCAGAACACGCTGGCTCGCAACTTCTACAACATGCGTTTCCTGGCTCTGTTTGTGGCGTTTGCGATCAACTTCATTCTACTGTTCTACAGGGTAATTTACAGTGTTACACATTACAGGGTTTTTCTTACTCTCTTCTACAAGATGCAAAGGATTAATGCTGAGATGGAGCTAATAAGATATACATAGATAATACAGACCGTGCCTTGGGAAAGTATTCAGACCCCTTTTTCCATTTTTCTAAATGTTACTTTACAGCCTCATTCTAAAATTGATTAAATGTTTTTTTCCCCCTCATTAATCTACACACAATACCCCATAATGACAAAGCAAAAACAGGTTTTTAGACATTTTTGCAAAATGTATATAAAAAACAGCAACTTTAATATCATTTACATAAGTATTCAGACCCTTTACTCAGTACTCTGTTGAAGCACCTTTTGAAGCGATTACAGCCTCGAGTCTTCTTGGGTATGACACTACAAGCTTGGCACACCTGTATTTGGTGAGTTACTCCCATTCTTCTCTGCAGATCCTCTCAAGCTCTGCCAGGTTGGATGGGGAGTGTCGCTGCACAGCTATTTTCAGGTCTCTCCAGAGATGTTCGATCGGGTTCAAGCCGGGCTCTGGCTGGGCCACTCAAGGACATTCAGAGACTTGTCCCGAAGCCACTCCTGCGTTGTCTTGGCTGTGTGCTTTGGGCCGCTGTCCTGTTGGAAGGTGAACTTTCACCCCAGTCTGAGGTCCTGAGCGCTCTTGAGCCGGGTTTCATCAAGGATATCTCTGTACTTTGCTCCGTTCATCTTTCCCTCGATCCTGACTAGTCTCCCACTCCCTGCTGTGGAAAAACATCCCCACAGCATGATGCTGCCACCACCATGCTTCACCGTTGGGATGGTGCCAGGTTTCCTCCAGATGTGATGCTTAGCATTCAGGCCAAAGACTTCAATCTTGGTTTCATCAGACCAGATAATCTTGTTTCTCATGGTCTGAGAGTCCTTTAGGTGCCTTTTGGCAAACTCCAAGCAGGCTGTCATGTGCCTTTTACTGAGGAGTGGCTTCCATCTGGCCACTCTGCCATAAAGGCCTGATTGGTGGAGTGCTGCAGAGATAGTTGTCCTTCTGGAAGGTTCTCCCATCTCCACAGAGGAACTCTAGAGCTCTGTCAGAGTGGCCATCGGGTTCTTGGTCACCTCCCTGACCAAGGCCCTTCTCCCCCGATTGCTCAATTTGGCCGGGCGGCCAGCTCTAGGAAGAGTCTTGGTGGTTCCAAACTTCTTCCATTTAAGAATGATGGAGGCCACTGTGTTCTTGGGGACCTTCAATGCTGCAGAAATGTTTTGGTACCCTTCCCCAGATCTGTGCCTTAAAACAATCCTGTCTCAGAGCTCTACGGACAATTCCTTCGACCTCATGGTTTGGTTTTTGCTCTGATATGCCCTGTCAACAGTGGGACCGTATAAAGACCGGTATGTGACTTTCCAAATCATGTCCAATCAATTGAATTTACCACAGGTGGACTCCAATCAAGTTGTAGAAACATCTCAAGGATGATCAATGGAAATAGGATGCACCTGAGCTCAATTTCGAGTCTCATAGCAAAGGGTCATTTTCTAAAAACCTGTTTTTGCTTTGTCATTATGGGGTATTATGGGGTGATTTTTTATTTATTTAATCCATTTTAGAAATAAGGCTGTAACGTAACAAAGTGTGGAAAAAGTCCAGGGGTCTGAATACTTTCCGAATGCACTGTACATTCTTGTCAATAACCAGACTATTGTGTGTCAACTTTGAGACAACGTTGTGAGGTGGTTGTGTGTTTGCTGGGATTTTACCATATCTGTCATAGAAATAAAAACCCATTTTCTCTGTGGTTCATTTTCCCTCAGGTGACTGCTGATGAGGATGATGAGGATGACTCCTGGACTAGTTCTGATGATGATGATGATGAAGGTGGTGAGGAGTACTTTGTCCTGGAGGAGAGTACAGGCTACATGGCCCCTATTCTGTGTTTTCTGGCTGTATTCCACACTGCTCTCTCTATCCTCTGCTTGGTGGGATACTACTTCCTCAAGGTGATTACAATCATTTAATCAATCAATCTATCAATCAGTATGACTGGTGATTATTACGGTCAACTGATCCCATCAATGCACAACATCACTATCTCCTTTCTTTCTTTCTTTCTTTCTTTCTTTCTTTCTTTATTTTCTTTCATTCTTTTTTTCTTTCTCTTTTTTTCTTTCTTTCTTTTTTCTTTCTTTCTTTCTTTCTTTATTTTCTTTATTTCTTTCTTTCTTTATTTTCTTTCTTTCTTTTTGTCTTTTTGTCTTTCTTTCTTTCTTTCTTTATTTTCTTTCTTTTTGTCTTTCTTTCTTTCTTTCTTTCTTTATTTTCTTTTTGTCTTTCTTTCTTTCTTTCTTTATTTATTTTCTTTCTTTTTGTCTTTCTTTCTTTCTTTCTTTCTTTCTTTATTTATTTTCTTTCTTTCTTTTTGTCTTTATTTCTTTTTGTCTTTCTTTTTGTCTTTCTTTCTTCTTTCTTTCTTTCTTTCTTTGTGTGTCTGTGTCTGTCATTCCAGTCTATTCTCTTCTTCCTCCGTGTTCCTCCTCTCACCCGTTCTCTATGTCATCCATATCCTACCCAGGTGCCTCTGGTGGTGTTTAAGAGAGAGAAGGGGATCGCCAGGCTGTTGGAGTTTGAAGGTCTCTATATCACAGAGCAGCCTGCAGACGATGACATCACAGGACAGTGGGACCGCCTCGTCATCAACACCCCGTGAGTCATACCACAGAGGAACACCTGAATAGGTGCCGGTACTCATTTTGGGTGCCGGTACTGTTTATATTCAGTTGCAGGAACTCCACAATACTTTTGAGCTAATCTATAAGAGGTGCAGTAGAACATTTGAGGTGTCGGTATACAGTTCCGGTAAGCTCCTGCCCATGTACACTCATATTCAAAAGTCAGTTGAAAACGTCACCAGCTTCAGATGAATGTTCCTAATAGAGTTATAGGTATTGAACTACTTTTGAAGTCTGATCTATGTCTACTGTCCCTCGTATGTGTCTGCAGATCCTTCCCCAATAACTACTGGGACAAGTTCATCAAACGGAAGGTACGTGGGATTTCAGAGCTAATGTAAAACATTTTTTTACAAAAATTATAGTCTTATTCACATAATTCCACACTAATACTATACACATATAACTACATACTGTGGTATAACAATCTTATAAACCCAAATCAAATGTACAGTTGAAGTCGGAAGTTTCAACCACTCTAAACAAACTATAGTTTTGGCAAACTATAGTTTTCGTATTTGTCTGTTCTGTCTATAGGTCATTAATAAGTATGGAGACCTGTATTTGTCTGTTCTGTCTATAGGTCATTAATAAGTATGGAGACCTGTATTTGTCTGTTCTGTCTATAGGTCATTAATTAGTATAGAGACCTGTATTTGTCTGTCTATAGGTCATTAATAAGTATGGAGACCTGTTTTTGTCTGTTCTGGCTATAGGTCATTAATAAGTATGGAGACCTGTATGGAGCTGAGCGGATAGCTGAGCTGCTGGGTCTGGACAAGAGTGCTCTGGACTTCGACCCTACTCAGGAGACCGTGGTGGAGGCGGCTTCTCTTGTATCCTGGTGAGACATCCACTCTTCTCATATAATCCTTTTTTATTTTTTTATTTTTTAGGGGGTAGATCAGCTTTAATATTGCAGATATATTGTTACTTCCACCAATGTAATTGTCTGCATCACTTCCAATCCCCCATATGTTTTTTTTTCTCTTGCAAAAATATACAGTATCTCACAAAAGTTAATATTTTGTAAATATTTGAGTATATATTTTCATATGACAACACTGAAGAAATGACACTTTGCTACAATGTAAAGTAGTGAGTGTACAGCTTGTATGACAGTGTATATTTGCTGTCCCCTCAAAATAACTCAACACAGCCATTAATGTCTAAACCGCTGGCAACAAAAGTGAGTACACCCCTAAGTGAAAATGTCCAAATTGGGCCCAATTAGCCATTTTCCCTCCCCGGTGTCATGTGACTCGTTAGTGTTACAAGGTCTCAGGTGTGAATGGGGAGAAGGTGTGTTAAATTTGGTGTCATCGCTCTCACACTCCCTCATACTGGTCACTGGAAGTTCAACATGGCACCTCATGGCAAAGAACTCTCTGAGGATCTGAAAAAAAGAATTGTTGCTCTACATAAAGATGGCCTGGGCTATAAGAAGATTGCCAAGACCCTGAAACTGAGCTGCAGCACGGTGGCCAAGACCATACAGCGGTTTAACAGGACAGGTTCCACTCAGAACAGGCCTCTCCATTGTCGACCAAAGAAGTTGAGTGCACGTGCTCAGCGTCATATCCAGAGGTTGTCTTTGGGAAATAGACGTATGAGTGCTGCCAGCATTGCTGCAGAGGTTGAAGGGGTGGGGGGTCAGCCTGTCAGTGCTCAGACCATACGCCCCACACTGCATCAAATTGGTCTGCATGGCTGTCGTCCCAGAAGGAAGCCTCTTCTAAAGATGATGCACAAGAAAGCCCGCAAACAGTTTGCTGAAGACAAGCAGACTAAGGACATGGATTACTGGAACCATGTCCTGTGGTCTGATGAGACCAAGATAAACTTATTTGGTTCAGATGGTGTCAAGCGTGTGTGGCGGCAACCAGGTGAGGTGTACAAAGAAAAGTGTGTCTTGCCTACAGTCAAGCATGGTGGTGGGAGTGTCATGGTCTGGGGCTGCATGAGTGCTGCCGGCACTGGGGAGCTACAGTTCATTGAGGGAACCATGAATGCCAACATGTACTGTGACATATTGAAGCAGAGCATGATCCCCTCCCTTCGGAGACTGGGCCGCAGGGCAGTATTCCAACATGATAACGACCCCAAACACACCTCCAAGACGACCACTGCCTTGCTAAAGAAGCTGAGGGTAAAGGTGATGGACTGGCCAAGCATGTCTCCAGACCTAAACCCTATTGAGCATCTGTGGGGCATCCTCAAATGGAAGGTGGAGGAGTGCAAGTTCTCTAACATCCACCAGCTCCGTGATGTCGT
The DNA here is from genome assembly GCF_964263955.1 of Coregonus lavaretus. Lineage (NCBI taxonomy): Eukaryota > Metazoa > Chordata > Actinopteri > Salmoniformes > Salmonidae > Coregonus > Coregonus lavaretus. The sequence continues at coordinate 13,706 of NW_028162270.1, read as the reverse complement.
CATGGAGGAGTGGAAGAGGACTCCAGTGGCAACCTGTGAAGCTCTGGTGAACTCCATGCCCAAGAGGGTTAAGGCAGTGCTGGAAAATGATGGTGGCCACACAAAATATTGACACTTTGGGCCCAATTTGGACATTTTCACTTAGGGGTGTACTCACTTTTGTTGCCAGCGGTTTAGACATTAATGGCTGTGTGTTGTGTTATTTTGAGGGGACAGTAAATTTACACTACTTTACATTGTAGCAAAGTGTCATTTCTTCAGTGTTGTCACATGAAAAGATTTACTCAAATATTTACAAAAATGTGAGGGGTGTACTCACTTTTGTGAGATACTGTGTAAATATACACACACACACATATACATATATATATATATATATATATATATATACACACACACAGTGGGGAAAAAAAGTATTTAGTCAGCCACCAATTGTGCAAGTTCTCCCACTTAAAAAGATGAGAGAGGCCTGTAATTTTCATCATAGGTACACGTCAACTATGACAGACAAAATGAGAAAAAAAATCCAGAAAATCACATTGTAGGATTATTAATGAATTTATTTGCAAATTATGGTGGAAAATAAGTATTTGGTCAATAACAAAAGTTTTTCAATACTTTGTTATATACCCTTTGTTGGCAATGACACAGGTCAAACGTTTTCTGTAAGTCTTCACAAGGTTTTCACACACTGTTGCTGGTATTTTGGCCCATTCCTCCATGCAGATCTCCTCTAGAGCAGTGATGTTTTGGGGCTGTCGCTGGGCAACACGGACTTTCAACTCCCTCCAAAGATTTTCTATGGGGTTGAGATCTGGAGACTGGCTAGGCCACTCCAGGACCTTGAAATGCTTCTTACGAAGCCACTCCTTCGTTGCCCGGGCGGTGTGTTTGGGATCATTGTCATGCTGAAAGACCCAGCCACGTTTCATCTTCAATGCCCTTGCTGATGGAAGGAGGTTTTCACTCAAAATCTCACGATACATGGCCCCATTCATTCTTTCCTTTACACGGATCAGTCGTCCTGGTCCCTTTGCAGAAAAACAGCCCCAAAGCATGATGTTTCCACCCCCATGCTTCACAGTAGGTATGGTGTTCTTTGGATGCAACTCAGCATTCTTTGTCCTCCAAACACGACGAATTGAGTTTTTACCAAAAAGTTCTATTTTGGTTTCATCTGACCATATGACATTCTCCCAATCCTCTTCTGGATCATCCAAATGCACTCTAGCAAACTTCAGACAGGCCTGGACATGTACTGGCTTAAGCAGGGGGACACGTCTGCACTGCAGGATTTGAGTCCCTGGCGGCGTAGTGTGTTACTGATGGTAGGCTTTGTTACTTTGGTCCCAGCTCTCTGCAGGTCATTCACTAGGTCCCCCCATGTGGTTCTGGCATTTTTGCTCACTGTTCTTGTGATCATTTTGACCCCGCGGGGTGAGATCTTGCGTGGAGCCCCAGATCGAGGGAGATTATCAGTGGTCTTGTATGTCTTCCATTTCCTAATAATTGCTCCCACAGTTGATTTCTTCAAACCAAGCTGCTTACCTATTGCAGTTTCAGTCTTCCCAGCCTGGTGCAGGTCTACAATTTTGTTTCTGGTGTCCTTTGACAGCTCTTTGGTCTTGGCCATAGTGGAGTTTGGAGTGTGACTGTTTGAGGTTGTGGACAGGTGTCTTTTATACTGATAACAAGTTCAAACAGGTGCCATTAATACAGGTAACGAGTGGAGGACAGAGGAGCCTCTTAAAGAAGAAGTTACAGGTCTGTGAGAGCCAGAAATCTTGCTTGTTTGTAGGTGACCAAATACTTATTTTCCACCATAATTTGCAAATAAATTCATTAAAAATCCTACAATGTGATTTTCTGGATTTTTTTTTCTCAATTTGTCTGTCATAGTTGATGTGAACCTATGATGAAAATTACAGGCCTCTCTCATCTCTTTAAGTGGGAGAACTTGCACAATTGGTGGCTGACTAAATACTTTTTTACCCCACTGTATATATATACAGCTGCAGAAAAAATTAAGAAACCACTGCAAAATTATCAGTTTCTCTGGTTTTACTATTTATAGGTATGTGTTTGGGTAAAAATAACATTTTTGTTTTATTCTATAAACTACTGACAACATTTCTCCCAAATTCCAAATAAAAATATTGTCATTTAGAGCATTTATTTGCAGAAAATGACAACTGGTCAAAATAACAAAATAATAATAAATAAATAAATAAATAAATAAATAATGCAAAGAAAATAAGTTCATGTTCATTTTTAAACAACACAATACTAATGTTTTAACTTAGGAAGAGTTCAAAAAAATTCAAGCAGCTCGGCTTTGTTTGATGGCTTGTGACCATCCATCTTACTCTTGATCACATTCCAGAAGTTTTCAATGGGGTTCAGGTCTGGAGATTGGGCTGGCCATGACAGGGTCTTGATCTGGTGGTCCTCCATCCACACCTTGATTGACCTGGCTGTGTGGCATGGCGCATTGTCCTGCTGGAAAAACCAATCCTCAAAGTTGGGGAACAATGTCGGAGCAAAGGGAAGCAAGTTTTCTTCCAGGACAACCTTGTACGTGGCTTGATTCATGCGTCCTTCACAAAGACAAATCTGCCCAATTCCAGCCTTGCTGAAGCACCCCTAGATCATCACCGATCCTCCACCAAATTTCACAGTGGGTGCGAGACACTGTGGCTTGTAGGCCTCTCCAGGTCTCCGTCTAACCATTAGACGACCAGGTGTTGGGCAAAGCTGAAAATTGGACTCATCAGAGAAGATGACCTTACTCCTGTCCTCTACGGTCCAATCCTTATGGTCTTTTGCAAACTTCAGCCTGGCTCTTCTTTGCTTCTCATTGATGAAGGGCTTTTTTTCTAGCTTTGCACGACTTCAGCCCTGCCCCTAGGAGCCTGTTTCGAACCGTCGTCACCGTGCACTTCACTCCAGCTGCCGTTTGCCATTCTTTTTGTAGGTCACTTGATGTCATCCTACGGTTGTTGAGTGACATTCAAATGAGTTGGCGGTCATCCCGGTCAGTAGAGAGTCGTTTTCGCCCTCTGCCGGTCTGTAGCTTTGTTGTCCCCAATGTCTGCTGCTTGACCTTGTTCTTATGAACCGCCGTCTTTGAAATTTTAAGGATGGAAGCGACCTGACGCTCACTGTATCCCTCTGCCAGTAAAGACAGAATTGAAACCTCCTTTTTCTCACTCAAAACTTTCCTTTTCAACTCTTTTTGCATGGTCAATTGTTATTTTTTTATTAAAATTACTTTTGAGGTACTATTAGCACTGTTTTTGCCATCCAGCTAGTCCTATTGCAAGAGGATAGTGATGACCACAGCAGTGGTTTTTATACTTTTCCTCGTTAAATAAGATCTGGTTCATGTGATCACCTAATCAGTACCTAATTCAGTAGAATGAGGTGTGCCTGTGTTGGAATTCAACAGACACTGGAATGGAATGGCTGTCATACATGTAGAGATGCTGATTTAAGAAACATTTGCAGTGGTCTCTTGATTTTTTTCCACAGCTGTGTGTGTATACATATATATATATATACACACAGACATACTATATTCTCATATAATCTTAACAAAACTCATAATAATGTGAATGCTGGCTGATGCACTGGTAATGAACACAGTGATAAACATAGAATCTCAGTTTAGTTAACCGCTGGTGAGAAAGTAATCCTCTCATATCAACACAGTAAAATGACATGATCCTGTATTGTGAATGTGTGGTTAAATTTAATTCAACGCTAAGAAACAACTGTCTGTTTCCTAATGGCAGGTTGAGCTCTATCGACACCAAGTACCACATCTGGAAAATGGGAGTGGTGCTGACTGACAACGTAAGTGTTTACTCCCTCAATAAAGCCAAAACTGTCAACCCAGCCCCTCCCCCTTCAGTGTTTGTGGCTGGCAATAAGGCTCTGGATAGGTAGTAAGCAGTATGGTCTAACCACCCTGAGGCCATTAGAAGGCTAGCTGGAGCCATCACCATATTGCTTACACCTATCAAGTCCCTTAACAATCGGCAAGCACAAAAGGGAAAAGTTGATTTTAGACTGAAAAAGCGACGGACTGAGCTTGACTTTTCCTTGTTCTTGTCATTTGCAGTCGTTCCTGTACCTGATCTGGTACGCCACCATGTCCATCCTGGGTCACTACAACAACTTCTTCTTCGCCGCCCATCTTCTGGACATCGCCATGGGCTTCAAGACCCTGAGGACCATCCTGTCCTCCGTCACTCACAACGGAAAACAGGCATGTGGCGATAATAACCACCAGACACCGTCAGAAGGCCACACAGACGTTTTAATCACTAGACTGTAGATCAGGGGGACATCTCAATGCAGGTTAGCGTTTTTTTTTGTTGTTGTCATGAATCTTGTTCTGGATGCAGCTCTGCAGTGTGGTCACTAGCTGTAAGAGCGAGTAAGGGGGGAAAAAGTCAAGTGCTAGTTTTAGTTCTCAAAAGGCTTTTATTTTATTTTTGGGTGGGGCGGTGAGATTATTTAAAATACTCTTTGAAGAGGTAGGGTTTCAGATATTTTCGTAAGATGGGCAGGGACTTTGCTGTTCTAACTTCAGGGGGAAGCTGGTTCCACCATTGGGGTGTCAGGACAGAGAAGAGCTTGGACTGGGCTGAACAGGAGCTGCCCTCCCGTAGGGATGGGAGGACCAAGAGACCAGAGGTGGCAGAACGGAGTGCTCGGTTTGGGGTGTAGGGTTTGAGCATAGCCTGAAGGTAGTTCCTCTTGCTGCTCCGTAGGCAGGTACCATGCTCTGTAGTGGATGGGAGCTTCGACTGGAAGCCAGTGTGGAGGAACGCGGTTGTTATCCTCTCTCAAGTCAAGTGAAGTCATGTTTCTTTAAAGTGCATGTGACACAGGTCTCAACACAATTTACATTTCTGTATGCTGAGAATATTAATTTCCTCTCTCCAGTTGGTGCTGACTGTCTGTTGGCAGTGTATCTGTACACCGTGGTGGCCTTCAACATCTTCACTAACAATGACCCCCTCTCTGTCTCTCTCCATCTCTCTCTCCCTCAATCTCTGTCTCTCCCTCTCTATCTGTCTCTCTCCCCCTCTCTATCTGTCTCTCTCTCTGTCTCTGTACAGTTGGTGCTGACTGTAGGTCTGTTGGCGGTGGTGGTGTATCTCTACACCGTGGTGGCCTTCAACTTCTTCAGGAAGTTCTACAACAAGAGTGAGGACGAGGACGCACCTGACATGAAGTGTGACGACATGATGACTGTAAGTCTATTCACACACACACACCTCTACTCACTGCTGTAGTATTGATACTGTGTCATAGCATGTATCAGTTAGTCATGCACATCCTTCAAACATTACGTTCTTAAGATAACCCAGTAATAGATGGCTTGGTTAGAGTTCATTCCACAACTCACAGAACATGTTGTAGGAAGGGATCCAGAAATGGTGTCAACCCTGCTGCATATCCTTCACACTAGTGTACAGTATATCACTCAGATTGTTGAATAAGGAGGAGTTTAAAAGCCCCGTCTTCATCCTTTACTACATAAAGCACAACGTTTACACTTGTATCAGTCTTTTTTTGAAAGATTGAGTTTTAAAGCCCCCTCCTCCCCTCCCTCGCTTCTCCTCCTCAGTGCCATCTGTTCCACCTGTATCTCCTCCTCAGTGCTATCTGTTCCACCTGTATATCCTCCTCAGTGCTATCTGTTCCACCTGTATCTCCTCCTCAGTGCTATCTGTTCCACCTGTATATCCTCCTCAGTGCTATCTGTTCCACCTGTATATCCTCCTCAGTGCTATCTGTTCCACCTGTATCTCCTCCTCAGTGCTATCTGTTCCACCTGTATCTCCTCCTCAGTGCTATCTGTTCCACCTGTATCTCCTCCTCAGTGCTATCTGTTCCACCTGTATCTCCTCCAGTGCTATCTGTTCCACCTGTATCTCCTCCTCAGTGCTATCTGTTCCACCTGTATCTCCTCCTCAGTGCTATCTGTTCCACCTGTATCTCCTCCTCGGTGCTATCTGTTCCACCTGTATCTCCTCCTCAGTGCTATCTGTTCCACCTGTATCTCCTCCTCAGTGCTATCTGTTCCACCTGTATCTCCTCCTCAGTGCTATCTGTTCCACCTGTATCTCCTCCAGTGCTATCTGTTCCACCTGTATCTCCTCCTCAGTGCTATCTGTTCCACCTGTATCTCCTCCTCAGTGCTATCTGTTCCACCTGTATCTCCTCCTCGGTGCTATCTGTTCCACCTGTATCTCCTCCTCAGTGCTATCTGTTCCACCTGTATCTCCTCCTCAGTGCTATCTGTTCCACCTGTATCTCCTCCTCAGTGCTATCTGTTCCACCTGTATCTCCTCCTCAGTGCTATCTGTTCCACCTGTATCTCCTCCTCAGTGCTATCTGTTCCACCTGTATCTCCTCCTCAGTGCTATCTGTTCCACCTGTACGCGGGGGTGAGGGCCGGCGGTGGTATCGGTGATGAGCTGGAGGACCCGGCGGGAGACCCCTACGAGCTGTGGCGTATCCTCTTTGACATCACCTTCTTCTTCTTCGTCATTGTCATCCTCCTGGCCATCATTCAGGGTACGCTACGACCAGGGTTGGGGTCAATTCAGGAAGTACACTGAAATTCTCTTCAATGCTTTTCAATTTCAACAGATAACATTTTGAATTAGAATGTGTTTTACTTTCTGAATCGACTGGAATTTAAATGGAATTGACCCCTGAACTTTCTTGATACTGTATCACATTAGTTTTCTTGGATTTCCTGATGTATACACAATTCAGCTTTTGGCTGCCATGTACACTAGAATAAACTCAAATTAAACTATTACTAGGTTCTTTGGGGGATCTAGGATCAGGTCCCCCCCCCCGTCCATGTAATCTTACCCGTTGTGATCTAAAAAGGTGTGATCCTAAATCAGCACTCCTACTCTGAGGCCCCTGCTTTTCAGAACAGCTGAGAGGACTTTCCCATGTAATCCTTGTGAAGTTAAAATGCTGTCTTTGTTCAATACTACAGGTTTGATTATTGATGCGTTTGGGGAACTGAGAGACCAGCAGGAGCAGGTGAAGGAGGATATGGAGGTAAGAGTTCACCTGGTCTCACCTAGAACCAACTGTATCAATGTTAGGAATAAGCATATTCTTCACAACAGAACATTGCATCTTCTTGAATAAACGCAATATGTTAGGGGAGGGGAATGTATCTTGATTGGGTAAACACATTCCATCCTCTTGCTGTAGACTAAATGCTTCATCTGTGGTATTGGAAACGACTACTTTGACACGACACCCCACGGCTTTGAGACTCACACCTTACAAGAGCACAACCTGGCCAACTACCTGTGAGTACATAGTGACATGATGACGTTGTTTAAAGCACATACGACCAGAGCTGTGCCATAAAAGGGTCTCGTTTTTGAATTTAATTAGATGTGCTTAACCAAGGATGCTCTGGATGAAAGCCTGAGCTAATATTTGATCAAACTGGCCACCTTTTGACACCGCTTTTCTCCTTGCGCAGCTTCTTCCTGATGTACCTCATCAACAAGGACGAGACTGAACACACCGGCCAGGTACGTACAAAAACAAATGTCTTTATCATATGAACACAGGTCTCAATCTCTGTAATTGAAACAACTTTTCACTCCTGAAACATTAGCACTAGAAGAACTATGGAGTGATTTCAGTGCCAACAGAAATTGTATTTTGAATTCCATAATTTTGAATTTGTATTAGGATATTGACTTTGAATGGAATATGTTTGAATTTGTAATGCACACATTGAATCATTGAATTCATAAATTGATGTTGTATTTCATGATTTGAAACTGAATTGAATGAATATTGCATTCATTTTTTAAATTCAATTTCAATTTTAATTGAATATTCAAATTCAATATTTATATCTTCCTTTTCAATACGGTAGATGTTGCATTCATTTTCTGTGTATCAAGTTTACAAACTATAATTTCAAGTTTATGAAAGTTTCATATATTCAACTTCTCAGATGCATTCAGATTCAGTTTTCAAATTCAGTTCTCTAAATTCGGATTTCAAAACCAGAGACAACATCCTGGTACTTTGCCAGCCAGGAAAGGTAGAGGAGCACAGACAGAATCAAACGCTCTCTGTGGTAAACAGAAGCTTCTGGTGAATTCTGAAGCCAATGTGGAATGGTTAATTAATTTTTTCCCCTATGAATTTGGCTCTAGTGTTTGAACCGTTTTGGCTATAAGCCATTATGACCCCATTCCTGAAAGCTAAGACTCTCTGGAACACGAGTAACTGGTCTGAGACCTGACAGATTGCATTGTCTGGCGCACAGGAGACCTGGGTTAGAACCCCATCTGTCAAACTAACACGTCTTCAGGTCTCAGCCAAGGTTGCTCATCACGTGCATGGATCACCAAACCACCTCTGTTGCACTCTCATTAAATGGTGCACAGATCCTTCTGCTTGCCACTGAAAGTGTTGTTGTGCAGGAGGCCTGATTTGGAACCCAGTTAGTTATATTAGTGCCGTGCTCTCTGAGTACGAGGTCAAAGAGGGGTGAAATGTAACAGGTGGATAGATAAACCATGCTCTTTTGATGAATAACTTTGCTAGAGACTTGAAGACTTGTGTTAGCTTCCAGAACTAATCCCTATGGGCTTTAGCTAAGTGGGCTTACACAGTCTTGTGACATGCAGGAGACCTGGTACGAACCCAGTCAGTCACAAGAGAAAGATGAAATAGGGAGTGGAAAGGCTATCCTTAGAAGGGCTATGATAGGGCTATTCAACTGTATTCTCATGGGGGCCAAATTATGTTTTTTTGTGACACTCCTTTCTTACATGTTCTTTGCGGCCTGTGATCATCATAGATGGGAACAGAACCCACTGGGCACAGACGTCAATTCAACGTCTATTCCACATTGGTTCAATGTAATTTCATTCAAATGACGTGGAAAAAACGTTGATTCAACCAGTGTGTGCCCAGTGGGAAGGCATGTCCATGTTCGAGAGAGTCTAAGCTTTCAGGAATGGGATATAGCTATAATAGCTGATATTGGTTCAAATGCTAGAGACAAATTCATAGGAAAACAGTAAATGAAACATGACACATTGGCTTCGGACACCGCCAGAAGCTTCTGTTTACCACAAAGCGTTTGATTATATCGGTTCTCCTCTACATTTCCTGGCTTGCAAAGTACCAGGATGTTGTCTCTGGTTTTGAATCAGAATTTATCAAACTGAATTTGAAAACTGTTGAATATATTAAACTTTGATCAACTTTAAATAATATAGTTTGTAAACTTGATACATAATGAATGCAATATCTACCATATTGAAACTGAATATATAAATATTGAATTTTAATATTTAAAAAAATGAATGCAATCGCTCCATAAACCGCCAACGATGTCACGCCTTTTGAATGTCATGTGAATTTCAAATTGAAATATTGCTGCCATTTTTAAACTCATGTCCCCCTTTGTCCTTGACTTTTCCTAAATGCTGTTGTCTATTTAACACACTACACAATTTGACTTCATGTAAAATTACCTTTTCTAGTTGAAACACCTTTTCACTCCTGAAACATTTTAACTCTTGTGTATTTCCCTCTTCCTCGACAGGAGTCGTATGTGTGGAAAATGTACCAGGAGAGATGCTGGGACTTCTTCCCTGCTGGGGACTGTTTCAGGAAGCAGTATGAGGACCTGCTTGGGTAGAGAGGACACCTAACACTACATTACCCAGCTACCCTACAACCCTACCTGGGTAGAGAGGACACCTAACACTACATTACCCAGCTACCCTACAACCCTACCTGGGTAGAGAGGACACCTAACACTACATTACCCAGCTACCCTACAACCCTACCTGGGTAGAGAGGACACCTAACACTACATTACCCAGCTACCCTACAACCCTACCTGGGTAGAGAGGACACCTAACACTACATTACCCAGCTACCCTACAACCCTACCTGGGTAGAGAGGACACCTAACACTACATTACCCAGCTACCCTACAACCCTACCTGGGTAGAGAGGACACCTAACACTACATTACCCAGCTACCCTACAACCCTACCTGGGTAGAGAGGACACCTAACACTACATTACCCAGCTACCCTACAACCCTACCTGGGTAGAGAGGACACCTAACACTACATTACCCAGCTACCCTACAACCCTACCTGGGTAGAGAGGACACCTAACACTACATTACCCAGCTACCCTACAACCCTACCTGGGTAGAGAGGACACCTAACACTACATTACCCAGCTACCCTACAACCCTACCTGGGTAGAGAGGACACCTAACACTACCCAGTTACCCTACAACACTCTCTGGGTAGAGGACACCAGAACACTACCCAGTTACCCAACAACACTCTCTGGGTAGAGGACACCAGAACACCACCCAGTTACCCTACAACACTCTCTGGGTAGAGAGGACACCAGAACACTACCCAGTTACCCTACAACACTCTCTGGGTAGAGGACACCAGAACATTACCCAGTTACCCTACAACACTCTCTGGGTAGAGAGGACACCAGAACACCACCCAGTTACCCTACAACACTCACTGGGTAGAGGACACCAGAACACTACCCAGTTACCCTACAACACTCTCTGGGTAGAGGACACCAGAACACTACCCAGTTACCCAACAACACTCTCTGGGTAGAGGACACCAGAACACCACCCAGTTACCCTACAACACTCTCTGGGTAGAGGACACCAGAACACCACCCAGTTACCCAACAACACTCTCTGGGTAGAGGACACCAGAACACCACCCAGTTACCCAACAACACTCTCTGGGTAGAGGACACCAGAACACTACCCAGTTACCCAACAACACTCTCTGGGTAGAGAGGACATCAGAACACTACCCAGCTACCCTACAACACTCTCTGGGTAGAGAGGACACCAGAACACCACCCAGTTACCCTACAACACTCTCTGGGTAGAGGACACCAGAACACCACCCAGTTACCCTACAACACTCTCTGGGTAGAGAGGACACCAGAACACCACCCAGTTACCCAACAACACTCTCTGGGTAGAGAGGACACCAGAACACCACCCAGTTACCCTACAACACTCTCTGAGAAAGACTAACTCACTTGAACCTTAACGGAACATGACAACTAGCTCCACATAGCTCTTCTGCTGCCGTTGTATCCATCATACAGTTTCACCTATCGAAATGGCCAGCCACTACCGAGGAGAGACTGACGATGAAGACGATGATTGGACTTGGTGTTTGGATTTATATTGAAAGTAAAGTCAAGATAAGTCACCTGCCACGGTGACACCATGTCGATGACACCTTGTTCGCTCTTTGAACACACATGGTTTTATATTAATTTGATCTGTTATGATGACACTTGCTTAACCCCAAAACTGTTGAACAATGTGTGTCGTGTGGTAGAGTGGAGACATTGATGTGTGTAGGGTTACAGCCATGATATTAATACCCTAGATATTAACTGAGAACCAAAATACAAGATTGACGCTAGAATGTGAATTGTGGTGGTGATAATGAATCTTCACTAGAAATTAAATTAGATCCATTCTACCTTTTTCTTGAACTTGGTCTGAATCTGATTAGCTTTGGTGAGATGAGACATTTAAAAAAAGGGGTCCCTCAAGAGTAAGTCTTGAGCCCCTTTATAGTTGTTTATCATGTGCCAATGTGCCTTAAATGAGAAACCTTGACACCCTTAGTGCTCTAGGTTGTGGATTAGATTAGAATGACCTAGCTACAGTAGGGATAGCTTTTTAGGAAAAAAATAAAATATATATATGTTGTGTAAAATCTATATACCCATTGTTCCCAAACTATAGTGTCCTTGCCTGCCTGTACACAGTTCTTTCCGTAGTAGAAATTACACGCTGAGGAAAAAACACAGTTCAGGATTTATTGAACACACAAAGACAGAAAAGCAGTGAGCTGCTATTGTATGGCTATTTATATATGTAGTAGCTTTGGTAAACTGCATTTATCTTCGAGAAGGGAGGATGGAAATGACTAAAGTAACCAATAAACCATGTCTGTATTCCACGGGCTGTCAACTGACTCACAACACCGATCCCATTACAGAAACCTTTCAGAGGGGAAATCTGTGTGACTCCCTTTCAGTGTCTGACAAGGCAAAAGGAATAGAAGATCCATCCTTTGAAGGGTACAAAGCGCGGTTAAACACCAGCATCAGCTCACAGAGCTCTGCTGCCAGACCCACAGTCCCATCTCTGTAGCCACAAGCCACTAGTTCAGGCTATCAGACCATCCAGGGTAGTCGGTAGGATGGAGACAACATGGGATTTGACATGTGAATCAGTCAAATGGGAGGGAAAGAACTCCCAACAACAGCATTTGTGAAAAGTATATTCTATAATTGGCTATCTTAAATCAACAATGCCTTCATCCAAAGTCGATCTAATGATTGTCCATCATGAAATGTCAATTAATGAATCTGCTGTTATATAAGCAGTGCTCCATGTCTTGACTGTGCAGTGGTGGAGTAGAATATGATGTAAGACTGTTAGGGGGCTGAGTTACGGAGCTAAGGGAGGTACTCCTCATCGTGACTGTTAAGGCTGAGTTGCGGGCTGAGTTGCGGGCTGAGGGGGACTGGACGGTCCTGCTCCCAGGCCAGGCTGTGTGATAGGGTCAGAGGTCATCGTGACTGTTAAGGGCTGAGTTGCGGGCTGGAGGTACTCCTCATCGTGACTGTTAAGGGCTGAGTTGGGGGCTGAGTTGAGGGCTGAGGGGGACTGGACGGTCCTGCTCCCAGGCCAGGCTGTGTGACAGGGTCAGAGGTCATCGTGACTGTTAAGGGCTGAGTTGCGGGCTGAGGGGGACTGGACGGTCCTGCTCCCAGGCCAGGCTGTGTGACAGGGTCAGAGGTCATCGTGACTGTTAAGGCTGAGTTGGGGGCTGAGTTGCGGGCTGAGGGGGACTGGACGGTCCTGCTCCCAGGCCAGGCTGTGTGACAGGGTCAGAGGTCAGGAGATCATGCTGTCCAGCCAGTCTTCCAGGTCCTCCTCTGTCACCACCTCCTTTGCTACCTCTGCCTTAGGAGGTGCAGCCACATCCTCCTTCTGAATCTCCTCCTTGACCTGCTGTGTCTCCTGCTTCTTATCCTCCCTCTCCTCCTCTGGAACCAGCTCCTCCCTCTCCTCTAATGCTGATGGAAAAAAAAATAAACCACAGAAAGTTGCACTCTCCCTAGTACTCACACAGATAAAGTGGATGAACCAACAACATTCCATCTTGTTTCTCTGTATGTTGCTAGCAAATTATCAACGCCTTTCTTTAGGTTACTGTTAAGTGATGGGTTGTTGAAGCAACAAGGTATTTTTTCCCGCACTGAATTGATCTGCAACCTTGTATAATCTAATTACAACGTTGCAGAACAGTACTCACGTTTATCTGGAACCTCCACAAGCCTGCCAGAAGGTTCTGAGAATGGGCTCTGTAGGGTGAGCAGCTGGTCCAACTCCTTATCCATGTCATCCACCACAGGAGTCTTGGCTGCTGAGGAGCCCAGAGGAACAGTGCATGGGGCTGTGCTCACAGCACAGGAAACGCCAAGGCTTGGAGTAAGGCCTTTCTGAGCTGCTGGGACAGGAGGCTTGAACATACCCAGCGCTACAGAGTCCTGTTTGGGTGCCAAGGTCATAGTGGGTAGCT